>NW_022158033.1:0-217958 GCF_003316985.1 Fusarium coffeatum
AAAAAAAAAAAAAAAAAAACTTGACCGACTCATGTTTGCTAACAATGCATTGGTAGACGGAACGGGTTGCGGCAGCTCTGGCTCCAGCTGCGATGGAGCAACAGACGGCAAACCATGCAACAAACATAGTGTATCCGCTCTCGACCGCTATGGCGCGACTCTTCAAGCTCTTGGATGTATCTGCCGTGCTCTTATTGCTATGGGTCAGGAATCATGCTGCGAGAGCCGGGACCGTCCGGCTAAGAAATTGTCTACCCAGTCTCTCCTGCGCACTTCCACAGACTCTAGCAGCAGCACTGGCTCCGTCACTAAGAAGAAGGCCGTAGACAATCGGCTTCGTCTTAGGAAGAGCTCCAATGAGAGTACCAGGTCAGGCAGCCAATCATCCATCAGAAACAGCTGCGTGAAAGCATGCTGTTCAGCCGTCGGCCGAGACAAGGAAGTTGTTCTTGAGAACAAGTGCGCCAAAGGTTGTTGCGGAAATGGTACATCTAATGATGAATCTTCTGTTTTGGAACAAAGCCTAGCAAAGGATTCTCAAGAGGACAAAGACGATACTGAGAACCCTCCTACCAATGATTGCTGTTCCGATGATTGTTGTTCAGCTGGGCGCGAAGAGGCCCTTGCTGCGAACAACATCTCGATCACGCCGGTAGCCAAGCCCGAGGCTCGGGGGTGCTCAGAGTCCTGCTTCGAAGGAAAAGACAACAAGACTGTGAAGAAATCAGTCAAGTCTGACTATGTCCGTTCTTGTTGCAAGCCGGAAGATAAGACCCCAGCAAGGTCATCTGGCGACAAATGTGCTGGATCCTGTTGCAAGAAGCCCCAGTCCTTTCGAAACTCGGATGGTGGATGCTGTACATCTGTTGCCGTTGAGAAACTCCCAGGGAATGAAACGGTCTCTATCAACAGGCCTGTAGACATAGAGAATCAGACCACGGGAAAAGAACGTATGGTCCTGAGTATCTCTGGCATGACATGTACTGGCTGTGAAACGAAGCTCAACCGAACACTTGCGACAGTTCCTGCTGTCAACGACTTGAAGACAAGTCTTGTTCTCTCACGTGCAGAATTCAACATCGATTTGCGTCTCGTATCAGTCGATGAAGTTATCAAACATATCGAACGAACCACCGAGTTCAAATGTGAGAGGATCCAGACTCAAGGTTCCAGCTTGGATCTCATTGTCGATGGCAGCACCTCTGAGTTTATTGGACAGGCATGGCCCAAGGGTGTTGACGATATGACTGTTCTTGACAAGAATACTGTTCGAGTGTCCTTTGACCCTAAGATCGTTGGGGCTCGAGATCTGGCGGAAAGGTCATGGAGCCCTCCTGTTAAACTTGCTCCTCCTGCTGGGGACTCGTCTCTTGAGGCTGGTAGCAAGCATGTTCGCTATGTTGGGTATACGACTCTACTCTCCGCTGTTCTCACGGTCCCTGTACTCGTCATGGCATGGGCGCCACTTCCTGAGAATGAGACTGCCTACTCCTCGGCCTCGCTGGCTCTGGCTACGATTGTCCAAGTTGTCATCGCAGGGCCATTCTATCCTAAGGCCATCAAAGCACTGGTCTTCTCCAGAGTCATAGAGATGGATTTGTTGATTGTTCTGAGCACTAGCGCAGCATATATCTTCTCAGTCGTTTCTTTCGGATATCTGATCGGTGGAAAGCCTCTCTCGACTGGACAATTCTTCGAGACCTCGACCTTGCTGGTGACTTTGATCATGGTTGGTCGATGGGTTGCGGCACTTGCTCGTCAGAAGTCAGTCGAATCTATCTCTATTCGGTCGCTTCAGGTATCAGCTGCCACTCTTGTCGATGAGAAGAGTGGTGTTGAGCAAGAGATTGATACTAGACTTCTCCAGTATGGTGATGTGTTCAAAGTTCTTCCTGATACAAGAATTCCTACTGATGGAACTGTCATCACTGGCTCATCCGAGGTCGACGAATCGATGTTGACAGGCGAGTCCAGGCCCGTGGAGAAGTATCACAAGTCTGGCGTCATCGCAGGATCTATTAATGGTTCAGGTGTCTTGACTGTGCGTCTTAACCGCTTGCCCAGTGAAAACACTATCAATGCGATCGCCGCCATGGTTGATGAGGCTAAGCTGTCAAAGCCTAAGCTGCAGGATCTAGCGGATCGAGTGGCCTCCTACTTTGTCCCTGTAGTAGTTACTTTAACCATGATCACTTTCGCGGTTTGGGTTGCCGTCGGCCTCAGAGTTCGGGGTTACGGTGGTTCCAAGGCCACAACTGAGGCAATCACATACGCCATCGCTGTTCTCATCGTATCATGTCCTTGTGCTATCGGATTGGCGGTCCCCATGGTCATCGTGATTATGAGTGGAGTTGCCGCAGAGAAAGGCATAATCTTCAAGTCCGCGGATGCTATCGAAGTTGCTCATAAGACATCTCATGTTGTCTTTGACAAAACTGGTACTTTGACACGGGGAAAACTCTCTGTCGTTTCGAAAGAGTGTATCGACGAAGCTTCTCTTCCGCTTCTTTTAGGCCTTATCGAGAACAGCCGCCATCCAGTTTCGGTGGCTGTGGCGACTCATCTTAAGGGTATGGGAATTGGATCCCATTCCACAGGTGAGCTGAAGAGCCTGACTGGCAAAGGCCTCGAGGTTGTCGCAAATGGCCAGAGGCTAAGAGCCGGAAACTCTCGTTGGTTGGGTATCTCAGAGCATCCCATCGTTTATACGATGCTTGCTCAAGGCTATACTGTCTTTTGCTTCATGGTAAACGATGAGCTGCACTCCGTATATGGCCTCCAAGACGAACTCCGAGACGACGCCCTAGGTACTGTTGAGACTTTGCACAGACGGGGTATTTCAGTTCATGTGGTTTCCGGTGACGATGATGAAGCTGTTCAGAGCTTAGCAGCAAAGCTGAACATCCCTAGAACCAACGTAAGCTCCCGAACGTCACCCACCGGCAAGAAGGAGTACATCCAAGCTCTTCTTGGCACTGACACAGATCGCAAGAAGCCAGTGGTTGTTTTCTGTGGTGACGGTACAAACGATGCAGTTGCTCTCGCACAAGCCACGATTGGCGTCCACATGAACGAAGGCACCGATGTTGCACAGTCCGCCGCAGACGTAGTACTCATGCGTCCTTCTCTCAGCGGCATAGTCACCATGATTGATGCCAGCCGAAAGTCTGTGAACCGCATCAAGTTCAACTTCTGCTGGAGTTTTGTGTACAACACATTTGCTGTTCTCCTTGCAGCCGGCGCGTTTGTCAACGCACGAATTCCACCGGAATATGCTGGCCTTGGAGAGTTGGTGAGCGTTTTGCCTGTCATCTTGGCTGCAGTGCTTCTGCGCTGGTCGAAGCTCTAGGTGGGAGATCCTGACTCTCCCAGTAACTCCAGTCAGCGCTGCCACTGGGCACTCTCATTGGCATCCTACCAGGAGGCTGACAGCTGTTTTCTTACTCTATATCGTCTCTTATTTTGGTTAGGCAGAATTCTGCTCTTCTGTCGCTACCGTGGCTTTGCTTTGAAATTCGCACAAGAAAAGCGTCTCTTGACGTCTACAAAAACCACTATCTTTCTCTCGAAGCTCTATAGCGAGCTATCTTTCGACCATCGTGGCTACTTGAACAAGGTGTTTCGTACGGCACTAGGCCTGCAGGGAGAATGCATGACTCCGCCCAGTGATTGTGCGATCTTGTTCAAACTATTGCCCTCCTTTAACCAGTACCTATTACTGAGTGATTCTATAACCAACAAGTTCCCCTATGTATACGTGATTGATCAACTATCTTGAAATACCACCACCATACCCCCATATTGGACAATATTGACATTAAGAGTCCAATCCAGTCATCACAGCCGGAGGGCTAACCCGTTCCTGTACGCCATAATGAGTGAAAGGCTAATCGTTCTGAATCAAGAGCTTAATAAGGCTGCCCAAGGCAGTTCCACCAACCACACCCAGCAGAATACGATGGGTATAAGAGCGAGCACAATCCACCAGACCTCAATGGTCAGCTTGATTTGCATCCATCGAGGAAGAGTTCTGCTCAATAATGAGCGATGGGAACATCTCCTTGTTCCGTAGACGAGACATCCGAGGCCTGGTCGAGATTCGCATTCGACGTGTTCTCGTCTTCGACGCATCAATAGCCTGGCGTAGTTAGTGGCATGAAGATTGACAAGACGTTGGGTAACATACGGTACACTTCCACGACAGAAGCGTAGATCGCTCCCAAGATCACAGCGTCGATCATTGGGGCATTCCAGATGGAGACTCCTTCGTTCAACTAGCCATTCAACCTTGAGATTAATGCCAGTATCGACAAGGCTGTAAAAATGGGCATTGGTGTGTTTTAAGGAAAGAGCGTCTGGGTATATGAGAAACTTGGAGATAGCTAGGTGTATTTCCGTTGGTAACGACATGAGCTCCAGTTTGGGAGTTGTCCTGGTTGATTCCCCAGTGTCTTTACCGGCTTCGGGCCCGGTAGTGGGGCGACGTTTTCGGAGGCTGGACATGTCGGAGCGGAGTGGAATGGAGTGGGGCGGAAAGGGAAGGAACGATTTGAGTTTCGGAAAGAACGAACGAGTCAGGTGGATGTCAGAAGAATTGTCCTCTAAGACTTAGGCTACAGAAATAAAGTAGCCTAAGTGCCGGTCTAAACTGACCTAAAAAATGAGGAAGTTATTTCGTCTCTTATGCTCCCCGGGGTCAATTCATCTGACACTCAGAGGCGAGTGTATGCAACTTGACGTTCTTCGTTCCTTTTGGGAAAGTGCGAAAGCTTTGTATCCCGCTGCTGCCTTGTACGATGTTCAGGACTTGGAAGCCTAGAGCTGATAGTGGACAAGCCAGGGGCTCAAGCCACTCGGGATAGGGCAGTGCAAGAGTCCTGGGTCGTTTAGCGGGTTTCAAAGGGAGTTCAGCTGGTGAAGGACTTTGAGGTTAGAGTCAGCAGTAAAAGCTGAGGATTCTCAGCTGAGTTTTAGTATTCTGTATGGCAAGGCGAGGCAGTGATAATATATTTATTTGTGCTATTCAGCTATTAAGACCGGATTCGGGTATTGTTGCTTGCAGCAGAGACATTAAGATGAATGAGATCCATTGTACAGAGTACTCGGCATCCAATTGCAGGGTTTCAGATACCGAGTCTCTGGGAGCATTTACATTTACCAATATTCAAGAACAACAGTTGTCCTAAAACCATCTCTGATTCAGCCATCGCATTAGCACTAGTATCTTTTTACATTTCACATCCATGGCTTACATGTAGGCAGGTAAAAAGCAGTTGCCTATTTTTAGGCAGTTGTTCCTCAAATGCCCCACGTGATCCCGTGTTCCCCATTTCGCGTTTCCCCTCTAAAATCAAGACGCCAAAACTCATCCTCGTCATTTAACGCCTCGCTCGGGCTACTAAATAAGCTACGAGTGCTAATTATTTTCTTCGCCACATTCTTCCCCTCGAGGAAGAATAATGATTCATCGCCATGGCGAGCACGGCTGCGATGACGTTAGATAGCGATAACGAGTTTGGCTACGATTTCGATGCCGAGGAGGAAGAGTTACTATTTCAGCTGGCTTCTGAAAACGAACACACTCCTCAAAATAATGCGAGATTAGCAGCTATAGACGCTGTGCCCGAGAGAACCGAACGTGTGCTTGACCAAGATGACCTCTCAACGGTTGACGCTTCAGAGTATACCCTGGGCCGCACTGAAACAGGACAGTCGAGCGATCTTTACAGAGGGCAGGCGTTTAATCAACGTGAATTGTCGTCTGGTCCGCAAACGCCACCCGTTGCAACCTCAAACGAGGACGTTTATTACCCCGATCGTACGTGATGACTTCTTCGTTGGGCTTCAGCGCACTAACTGACCCAAGAAATTAGTGAGCAAAGCTTTAACAAATTTGAAGCCCAAATCACCATTGTCAGAGTCAACAATTACTGCGGGGAGAACATCTGAATCGAACCAAGATGAGCCGTATGACGATGACCGCTCACCCATCCAGCGGTTCAGGTCATATCCTAAGAGACCACTGACCGTGACCGATCTCACTTCTGGTGCTTGGTGTGAGTTGCAGTACTGGTATACTCTCACTCGACTACCTGGAGGCCGAAGAACGAGAACAGCTGCTATGAAGAAAGGCTCCAAGATTCACAAGAAACTCGAAGATGAAGTTCACACTACTGTCAAAATCGATATTATGACCAAAGAGGACGCATTTGGTCTCCGGCTATGGAACCTAGTCCAAGGACTGAGGACCTTGCGCGATACAGGACTCACTCGCGAGCTCGAGGTGTGGGGAATGGTCGATGAGAATCTCGTCAATGGAGTCATTGATAGCGTGAACTATGAAAATCCAAACCCTGAGTTCGAGGCAGAGCTTTCTAGTCAAGAGTCTGAGACAAGCAAGAGACAGTCATCCTTGACCGATTACTTCCCACCGAAAAAGGGTGCTGCGAACCATTCAGGGCCAAAGATATATCTCGCCGATGTCAAGACCCGCGGATCTGCTTCTCCAGTTTCAAACGCTCAGATACGACCTGCAAAGATTCAACTGCTCCTATACCATCACTTTTTATCGGAGATGGCCGCAGGTAAACTTGATTTCCTCAAGGTCTTCCGACGATACGGACTTGACGCAGATGATGCTTTCTCGGACACCTTTATCGCACAAGTTGGAAGTTTACATGACGAGATATTTGTGGATGCATCAGAAACGGAGACTGAGTTCACACAAGAGAACCCTTCTTCCAGCTTCCGAAGCTCTTCCTCAGTCGGCCCCGATTTTCTGCAGTATCGAACATTGCGAGAGCTCATCCCTCTTGTCCAGGAAGAGATCGACCTTACTTTCCCCTACGGCGAACACTCCATGGGACATATGCTTCGGGTGCAATACGTTCACCGTGACGACGGTCGCGAAATCGACCTGCATGACTTTCCTGTTTCAAAACAGGCATTGGAGACATATCTTTCCAACTACATGGAGTGGTGGAAAGGTAGGCGTGAGGCCAAAGGCGTTGATATAGAAGAGGCCTTCAAGTGCAGAACATGCGAGTTCGTCGACGACTGTTCTTGGCGGCAGAGCATGGATGAAGAGATGTTGCAGAGGGCCCGGAATTCACAAAAGAAACGTGCGACACGCCGAGCGAGCAACAATGCCACCTGAGAAGATGGATTCCTGGATATATGATGAATTACGACGCATTAGGATATATCTCATGAGACTTGTATGGATTGTTTAGGTTATAGATTTTTAACATTCTGATTTGTTTGTTCGGTCGAAACCAAGGGCATTACAATAACCTCGGCGGTAGTAGACCTGCTCCCTCTCAGTGCTTGCTTGGTCTATGAGTACGAGTGATGCCGAAGCCCCAGCCATCTAAAATCATCAGTAAGCCCACTCAACAATCGGATTTTGAAAACTTACATTGAGCAGCAACATGGATGTCGATGTCCAGTTCATCAGCCCAGTGCCACACCAAGTTGGGGTCCTTGAGGAAGCCCCGTCCAACAAACACTGCATCGACAGAACCCTCATCCAGATAGCCTTGAGCTTGCTTTCCAGAAGTAATCATTCCTACAGAAGCCACGACGGTGCCAGTGCCCTTAACAGCTTTCTTCACAGCAGCAGCCCAAGGAACTTGATATCCAGGGCCGGAGTTGATCTTCTGACGGCTATCCAGACCACCACCAGTGACATCGAGCAGATCTATCCCTTCATCTGCAAGGATCTTGCCAAGCTTTGCTGCTTCGTCAATGTGCCACTGGGGCAACGATGGGTCAAAGTCAAGGTAGTCTGTGCCAGGCATACGGGCAAGAAGAGGATAGTCTGATGGGACGATTTCGCGAGTTAGCTGGACAATCTCAACAAGAAGACGGATCCGGTTCTCGAAGGATCCGCCGTATTCATCAGCTCGTTGGTTAGAGGCTGGGGAAAGGAAGTTGTTGATCAGATAACCATGAGCGCCATGGATTTCGATGGCCTAAGAGGTTAATTCATGATAGTCAAAGGACTAGCGAACTGGTGCACTTACGTCAAAGCCGACTTTGAGGACACGCTTTACGGCGGCGGCCCAGTCCTGCTTGAACTTGGAGATATCATCCTTGTTCATCTCTTTGGGCACGACAGACTCTGGACTGTAAGGAAGTGCACTTGGTGCAACCACCTCATCAGGCCACCCATTGGCCTACTAGTGTCAGTAACACATTCATGCAAAAGTCGCATGTGCACCTTACCTCTTCAAAGGCCGTGTTCTTGCGATCCAGCCACGGCACGACTGTACTCGCCTTTCTGCCAGCATGGCCCATCTGAATCGCAATCTTGGCCCCCTGACTATGAACAAAGTCCACAATTTCCTTGAGAGGTTCCATCTGTCCATCTTCGTAGATACCTGCATCTTCAGGACTGATTCGTCCCTCTGGCGAGACGGCGTTGACTTCTGTAAGAATAAGACCGGGTCCTCTTGCCGCGAAGCTGCCCAGGTGCTGTTTGTGCCAGGGGGTCATGTGTCCGTTCTTTGCTGAATACTGGCACATTGGAGAGACGAGGATGCGGTTTTGAAGAGTCAGACGTCTGAGTTTGAGGGGTGAGAATAGGCTTCCTTCAGGTTGGACATCGTATGGTGTTCCTGCTGGCGGATCTTGTACCGGAGTGTAGAAAGGCACCTATGAAGTGATGAGTGTTTGCAATTGTATTGTCTGGGTGATGTTTGGGACGAACATTTGGGGCAGCTTCATTGATGATGATCTTGTGATGACCATCGCACTTGGGAAGAGTCTCTGCCATGTTGTCGTGTTTGGATTGATGGATAGGTAGGTCAAGCAGGTTCGATATCGATCGATGTGATGAGTGTAGGAGAGACAAGCAAGTGTATTAATACCTACTGCCAAGGCACCTTACTCCTCAAGAAGGAAGCTTGCCTTAGGTACCTACCTGTGTCCTGCACTTCAGTCTGTATATGGCATGCACCTTCCTCATAGCACCTTCCCGTCCAAACGACCTGCCGTGCCACCGTAAGCCCAAGCATGTAACGCTTGAAATGTGACGGCATGAGCACCAACAGAGTTCATTTTGCAAGGCTATTCTCGCATTCGTGTTATAAATCGTTCGGTATCTCTTGAGAGTGTAAGCACTATTTGCTCGGCTCTTCGGAATCATGCAGACCTGTTGGCTTATGAGTGCGTGTGGCTTGCTTTACAAAGAATGCATCAACCTTTGTCAACATGGGAGATGTCACCATTTCGTTCAACCGAGTTACAACAAACATACCAATTGCTTCACCTAAGTTACTGATGTGCATAAACTGAGTTTTCTTGTTGGTTCCTAGGTGATGATAAATATTAATGAGAATAATCGAGTCGCCGCTTATTTGCATGGCACTTTCAGGGTAGGTAGCTACAACCCGGTATACCTTACATAGTGAAGGCAATGGTTAATTGTGATAGTCCTTGCTTCATTTGAATGAGGCCGATTCTTTCTGTTTTATCAAAACCAACTGAGGTGTCACAGAAATATTGCATATGTCAAAGTGATGTTGATATGAGGGTTTTAAGAGCCCAATGGCACTGAAAATGAGTTGGTGCCATAGAGCTTATGCTTTCCATCGAATCACAGCTGAATCTAACGCATAAAGTTGACGACTTACGCCTATTCAAATGAGGCTTGAATACAGAGAGGATGACTCAGGTTTCAATTAGGCAGAAAAGTTAAAAAGGATTGTTTTCGTGCCACGAATATTGAGCTCCGTTCAAAGATGTACAGTACATTATTTATAGTCTGGGCCCCAAGGCGAGCCAGGTTAGGTAACCAAATCCTAGAACAACTTCCCTTCTTCAACTACCACTCGCACATACTCAGTACACGCCGTCAATTCAACCCACCCTAGCCATGCAGCGAGACAGGGAAGAAGAGTTTGACGAGGAATACGACGTTCCTTTGCATCACAAACGCCCTTTCGGAGCAGGAATTAGACGCAAAGAGATTAAATTCGTGCGGGCTGCCGATCCTGATGCTGGTCTCTCGACTGCGACAACATCAACAGCCACTGATCTCGGAGATTTGTATGCAAGCGTTGTTCTAAATTCCAATCCTGAGAACAAAGAGGCTAAAAAGTCAGAGGAGGAGAAACAAATATGTCCAGATTGCGGACTAGATATTTCATCTACGACACAGCCCCATGAGGCAGCTCTCGCTCATCAAGTCTCACTGCGACACTCACAGCCTCCATCGGCACTTGATCGCTCACGCATGGGCGTACGGACACTCACATCTCAAGGCTGGGATTTGGACGCCCATCAAGGCTTGGGAAGGGAGAATGACGGTATGCGATACCCCATCAAGGTGGCCAACAAGAAGGACAACCTTGGAATCGGGGCAACGATACCGAAGCCCAAAGAAAAGACAAAAGAGCATCTAGCTTACCCTCTCAACAAGAAGGAGCTGAAGAAACATCGCGTCGACCAAAAACGGCGGCATGAGCAACTGCAGCGTGAAATCTTTGGGAGGGTGGATGTGGAAGCTTATCTGAGAGGGAATGGCAACGACGGATGACAACACCATGGCGACCGAAGGGATACCAGCAAAGACGAACTGAACCTGGTCACATACTGAGGGTAGTCTATGCGGACTACTGCCTGGGTCTTTTGTTTTTGAGGTTGTCTATCTAGGACTTGCGCTACATCCAGGACTTGCAGCCACATGGAGCTTGAAGAACACTGCGAAACTTCTTACACGACTCCAATACTGCCATCAGATTTTTTAGCACTTCAGCGAGGATTATACTGAGCTATATTGACACTTAAACACGGAACTGAGGTATAGCTTCCATACTGGACTCGCATCCTGAAGCGAGTGTGTTTCAGCTCAAACAAAGCATAACGCTACAGACCGATATAAAACATACACGGAAACGAAGATCAGAAACAAGATATTCAAAGAATCTGTACATACACTAGACTACTTCAAGAGATCTAAACATACTCGCGACTTGACATCTATCATGACCTCATCGAAGGTGAGGCTTAGAATTAATCACTGCTCAGTGACTGTACCCTGCAGCACACCGCTCCAATTAGAGTTGGACGCGCTGAACATCTACCGCTGTAGCAGCTACTGTATACACAGTGGACAAGATCCGGGCTCCTGGTAGGGCAGCGATAGGACAGACGCTAATTCTGTAGGTACATTGAGGACCCACCTTCTTCATGCGACCCCGCCAACTCCTGAGGTGACTTGGCTTGGACCTTGGACCTTGGACCCAACCTTGAATCTCGTACTTTACTACTGTAGAATACTCTACTCTGCTTCTAACTTAATACAGCTACAGAAACCTACATTTGCTTTGCAACATCCTTCCTTTAACTTTTGATACCCCCGCTCGTCATTCTATCGCTTAAATCTGCAGTCTTGGGCTGGCTCCCCACAACGTTTCCCTACCGCCTTTACTCTCGTGCCGGCTCAGGCTCTGGCTCTATCTCTACTTCGCTCCTTCATACCCAACGACGTGACGTGACGTGACGGGGCAGCCCGCCAATCCTAAGCACCATGGGGCTGTCCGTCATTCAAGAGCAGCATGATGGTATGCTATCCCCTAAACAGAAGACATCCAGGGACATTATACTAATGCGCCTCCTTCAGCCATCCTGGGGCAGATCAAGAAGATCACTCAAGGCGATGTAAGCTATATCCCACCAACTCTTTAAAGCTCAACTGCTAAATGACGTCTCTGTAGTGGAAATGCCTGATTGTCGACGAAAACTCCAAGAAGATCATCGACAATGTCGTCAAGGAAGATGACATCCTCAACAACAATATCGCCAGTTGGTCTCTCTGACGTACCTGAAGCTATTCCCAGTGCTGATCTGCTTCCTACCCAGCCATCGAGCGAATCGAGAACCGTCGCGAGCCGAACCCTGAGATGGACGCAATCTACATTCTCTCCCCCGAATCTTTTGCTGTCGAATGTCTTCTTGCCGATTTTGAGATGCGACGCTACCGTAGCTTTTACCTCGTCTGGACTGGCCTTCTCGACCCCTCATTGCGACGCAAGATTGACGATTTCCCTGGAGCTCGTCAGCTCCGTGCCGGCTTCCAGACTATGTTCGTCGATTTCCTGCCTCGAGAGTCGCATCTTGTGACCCTCCGCGATCCCTGGAGCTTTCCAATGCTCTATCACCCGGCATGTAACGCTATCGTTCCCACCCATATGAAGGGTCTGGCGCAAAAGGTAGGGCATCATTGTGCGCTGGAACCAACTCAAGTATGTTAACTAGATGCTAGATTTCCGGTCTCTGTATTACACTCGGAGAGTATCCTAAAGTCCGATACTACAAGCCACAAGGCGCAAGTCATGACGCAGCCGTCCTATGCTCGCATCTGGCTCGCTTTGTTCAAGAAGAGCTTGATGCGTATGCGCAATGGGACACCAACTTCCCACCACCCTCGCAACGACCGCAGGCTACACTCGTAATTACGGATCGATCCATGGATTTAATGGCACCTCTCGTGCACGAGTTTTCTTACCAGGCGATGGCGCACGATCTTCTTCCGATCAAAGACGGCGACAAAGTCACATACCGTACAGTTGTCAACGAAGGAACCCCGGAGGCAGAAGAGAAGGACATGGAACTTACAGACAAGGACAAAATCTGGGTGGACAATCGACACCGGCACATGAAGGATACGATTGACAAACTTATGGGCGATTTCCAAAAGTTCCTCCAACAAAACCCACACTTCACCAACGAGAACGCCGATACAACCAATCTGAACACAATTAGAGACATGTTGGCTGGCCTGCCGCAGTTCCAGGAGATGAAGGAGGCCTATTCGCTGCATCTAACCATGGCGCAAGAATGCATGAACATTTTCCAGAAGCACAAGCTGATGGATATATCCTCCATTGAGCAAACTCTGGCGTCTGGACTTGACGAGGACTTTAAGAGACCGAAGAACATACTTGAAATGATTGTGCCCCTGTTGGACGACGAGGCTGTATCACTTCCCGATCGATTGCGACTTATTGTTCTGTTTATACTCTACCGAGACGGAGTTATCCCTGAAGATATCAAAAGATTGCTCGCCCATGCTGGCCTTCCTCAATCGGATGCTGAGGTCGTGCAGAACTTCGAACAGCTTGGCGGACGCATGACACACAACCTCAAGGACGTGCGCCAACTTCCCGCGCCTCTGTTCCCAATTGACCCAAAAACCACACAATTGAACGAGGAATACGGATTAGCACGTTTTGAGCCGGCTTTGAAACACATGGTGGACCACCTGGCAAGGGGCCTCCTCGACCAAGTTCACTTCCCCTATGTAAAGCCGCCGCTGGATCCCAATGAGGAGCTTAATATAGCACAGAGCGCTTCTCTTCGTGCCGGCCGACCCAACTGGGCGTCTTCGGGTCGTCGCCCGCCAGAGAACCGACAGCGATTGATCGTGTTCATGGCTGGAGGCGCTACCTACAGTGAGAGTCGGGCATGCTACGAAGTCGGCGAGGCTCGTAGTCGAGATATTGTCCTGGTGACTTCCCATATGCTGACCCCTCAACTTTTTGTTCGACAAGTGGGTGATCTCAGTCGCGATAAGCGCCAGCTTGACTTGCCCTTGGAGCGCCCCAAGCGACACGCACCCCGTCATCTCCTAGAACGCCCGCCTCCCCCTCGTCCAGCGCCATCTCAGCAGCCATCCCAGCAGCAGCAGATGCACCCTGGACCTATGAATCGACCAGGCGGTCTACCTCAGAGACCTTCTCCTGGCATGGCACCTCCAACGGCTGCCATGTCTAACATGTCGATCAACAACCATGGCAGCGCGCCGCCTCGACCGAACCCGCATCAAAGCGTTCCATCTAACCAATCGAACCACGAGGAGCCTGGCAAGCTTCACAAGGAGAAGAAGAAGAGAAACCTTTTCGGTATGAAGAAGTAGGGTTCTTGGAACGGGGGGCTCTCCTCATCTTCTCCGCCTTCCAAGGGGATGCGGCGGTCGCATACCACTGACACGGACAGCTCGTTGGAGATATATAGAAAAGGGTCTCGCAAAACGGAAAGAAGTGCATCTAGCGGGAGTCACTTAGGTGTCGACCCTTCGGCTTGAAGTCGAGCTCCAGCCGACATGCAGCCCAGACACATGGTGTTCTTTTGGGTTTTGCAATCCTTCGACGGAGCATGGCGTTCTTCATTCGGCCTTTGATATATCTTGAAGCTTGCTTGACTGGGGACCTCAAGAACTTGGGAGGTTCATATGTACATAACAATAGCCTGTAGTATATAAACTTTTCGTATTCTTTTTCTCATTGTCTGTATCGACTCTAGTAGCAGATGGCAAGCCCTGTCTAGGTAGTTGTCAGGGTGGGTATCAACATCACCGCCAGTAATACTCAAATCAAGCACAAAAATCAACGAAAAGGATCGCCCATCGACCAATCCATGAATTCACTACCTAACGTTCACCGAGTATACCTTTCATGCCTATATCCCGTTGAATCCCCTCCCCATCGCCGTGCTTCCCAAAAATTCAGAAGTAAAAACAAGTTACTAGCTACAGGGCATACCCTGCTTCCAAGATGCGGTGTGTTGGTTCTCGACTGATATGTGTACAGTAGTGAGGAAATGCCTTGTCAAAGGCATTTGTTTCAAAGATTTGCATAGACAGTTGATGAGTTTCATACATGAGGGTACGGACTTTGTTGTAGGTAATGCTGAGTGTGGCGTGGTGAAGCACAATGTTCATGGAACATGATTAAGGTCTTCCGAAGGCGGCACCGCGGCCATTGCCGGCGGGGGGCATGCCACGTCCTTCAAAGGGGCTACCGGGAAACTCTGGCCCAGGAGGTCCGTTGAAGCCGCCAAGGCCAGGTGGAATAAAGCCATGAGGTGGGCCGCCGAAGAAACCTGGGGGTGGAGGCGGCATGTTGCGGGGAGGAGGGCCACCTAGAGCCTCAGGAGGAGGCATCACACCGGGTGGGAAATTGGGAGGGAACATATGAGGCATAGGCATGTTGCGGTTAGGGCCGGGGCCGCCAAGACCTCCAGGAAGCCCCGGAGGAGGGATCATAGGCCCTCGTTGCTGGGGAGGAGGCATCTGGCCGCCGGGCATCCAGCTGGGCGGCATCTGGTGGTCCAGGCCTGGAGGAGGTGGTGGGCGCTGCAGAATCTGCGTAGGCTGGTTGGGTCGAGCATCAGCGTCAGGAGGGTTGTGAAATCGTTCCTCCATAGGGAAGCCAGGGGGCGGCTGAGGTCGCATTTGACGTTGGGGGCCACGGTCGTCCCTGGAGAAATCGGGTTCTTGAGGCATCTGTCCTGGCTTTTGTTGCTGCGGACCCATACGCATCAACAATTCATTGCGCTGGGCATCTGGGGCCGGGGGTGCTCTCATGAGGTTCATCAAGAACTCGGTGTTGCTGTTGTTACGAGCAGCGTCGGGACGACCGGAGCCTTGACTAGGTTCGCGCTGGCGTTGACCAACAAGATCCTGCAGAAGCTGTTCGGGGCGAGCAGCTTGTTGCTGAGGTCGCGGGGCAAGAATCTCTTGAACATGGTGAGGCGGGGGTCGGCCCAGGGGACCCTCCATGCGTCGATCGGGTCCATATTGCTGGAAAGGCGAATCGGGGGAGGTGATTGCATTTGGTCTGCCAGCATTTGGCGGGGTGCCTTGAGGAGCAGCAAAGGGTGAAGGGCCTGGGGGTGTAGCGCTCATAGTCTGCTTCTGCAGTTTCGCAAGCAATTGTTTAAAAGCTTGTCGCTCATCATCGGGGCCACCGGAGGGAGCAGGGCCGCCAGGACCGCCAGGGAAAGGCATAGGCATAGGCAGGGGTACACCGCTGTGGACAGGGGGTCCAGTCATGGGAGTCGGAGGTTCTGTCTTACCTCGAGTCTCTTCCTGCGGTTGGTTGAAGAAAGATGTGAATCTCGAGGATTTTCCGGCCGGCTTTGGCTTCGCAACAGGGTTTGTGTTCTCCTCAACACGTGGACTATCAAGGCCGGTACCTGTTTTGAAGGCCTCGAAGAACTTGTCGGGTACCTGGGCAGCTGGAGCAGATTGAACGGGGGGCTTCTCAGCCTCAATCATTGCCTCTGCCGCTTCAACATTCGCAGGCTTACTGGGGATTCCAGCCTTCGCCTTCTTCATTTCTTCCATCCACTTCTGGAAATCCTGCTGCGTATGAGCCTCAGGATGTTCCTCAAGCGGTTCGTCTAGCCATTCAGGCTCACGCTCAGCCCGCTGGTCACGATCCCGTCCCCAGCGTCTATCGTTCGTACGGTTGTTGTTGTTGCTATTGCGATCATCAGGTGTATCGTCGACAGCATTGCGATCTCTCCAACTTTTCGCGCGGTCAATACGCTCACGCTTGTCGGGGGTGGTGGTGGTCGGTTCGGTGGGAGGCGGGGCGGCTGCATTGGCCTCGTTCTTGTACCAAGGCTCGGATTTGTTTCTGTTGAGTCCGTTTCGAGATCGCCCATCATTGTCCTCTGCGTCTCTATTGAGACCATCCAAATTCCGTGCAGGTCGGTCTCGAGTAGCGTCACGGTCATCACGATCCTTGGGCTGTCGCTTTTCATCTCGGAGGTTACCTCCCATACGACCATGGAAACGCTCGGCACCTTCGTGTCCAAAACTCTTGCGCGGCTTCACCGTACTCCAGCCATCTGATTCGTTCTCGCCATCGCGGCGACGGAAACCATTGCTGTTGCGACCATCGCGAAATCGATCGGCGTCTAAGTCTCCGTTGCGACTTCGGAAGTTGCCGAAACGGCCTAAGGCCTCGGGTTCTTTGACAACTTTATCAGGTTCAAGTGTAGATTTACCTCGCGCTGAGGCAAAAGCTGTTCGTGGGGGTGCAAAGACGAGGTCTTCAGGGTCTAAATGGAAGAGTTGGTCAGTATATAGGAGATTCTGGGGTCAGACACAGGGAGACAAACTGGCACTGTTCCTTGAGACATGTCGTTCAACACCAGGACGGCGGTTGGTTTGTTCCAAAAGGGGATTATCATTCGATCGAGGTCGGTCGGCGGTAACCTTGTTCTGGGTGCGATTGGGCTCAGGTGGGGGTCTAAACTTGGTCAGGAGATTTTGATTCCGGCAGTAGGAAGGAAACAGGTTCTACTCACCCCATCCACTCATCAGCTGGAGGAAGATTCGAAGGTTTTATACATAATGGCGACTGCCTTAAGTACAGCAGGTATTCTGCTTCATATCGGGTAACCATTGTGAAGAAAATGCAACGCTATGAGTGCATCCGAGAGGTTCGTACTGAAAATAGAACAGTGAAAAAAAGTCCCTGAAATTAATTGAAAATCGCAAATGCAGAAACTTTCAAAAATTGAACCTTCTCAGAAGAGCGAGGGCGTTGATTTATGCAGTATATAGCCTTTGGCGTTAATGGTTGGTATCGACAAGCAAGGGTGACAACGTGGCGAAGAGAAAATGCGATAACGGAAGAATGGGTTGTTGTTGTGCGGAGAATAGGACGATCAATTCGTCGTGTCGGTGAGTCAGGTGAGAGAAGACGCGGGGTGAGTATCGCGAGAAATTTGGGTGACGACGATGGAGGATGTGGTAGTCGGAGGAAGGCGTAGAAAGTAAAGGATCAGGTCAAATTGGCGAAGGTGACGTCCTAAGACTTGGACCTCACTTTGGACTTGTGGTGGTGGTGAACAAGGCGAACCAGAGGTGGAGCCAAGTCAGGCCAAGCCAAGCTGGGCTTTATTCGAGCCACAAAGACCCAATCAAAGCTCCAGCGAGGGAGAGAACTGTAGAGTAGCTACAGCAATTATTGATTCGCGGAGGGGCGGGTATTGTCTTGTTGTGTCTCGAATAGTAAATATTGGTGTTGGGATTGCGTCGTCGTTGCAGGAGAAGGCGGGCAGTCTAACTGGGGGGCTTGGGAAAGTGTGTAACGGTAGCGCAGGAAATGTTGTCGAATGTTATTTTCGGTGGCTTGAGATTGGATTGTTGCGAAGAGGAGACCGAAAGCGGGCAGTAGGCGAGTCGAGTCGAGTCGAGTCGAGAGGAGAGAGGAGATGGGTGAGAGTGAGTGAGGGAGAGAGGCCGTGGGAAGGTTGAGGACGAAAGGTAGAGGGAGCTACCTAGCGCGGGCTTTTAGCGTGGTGACAGCTGGCAGAAGACAAGTCAGGCCCAGTTTGGGTTATAAAATAACCAAGATACGATAAAATTCAAGGACAATCTACGTTCGATTTGGAGGTATTTTTGACTGATTGACTGACTGTGTTGGAGGTAAAAGAAAATTGGGAGTTTGTTTGTGGAATGGTGAGAATTGCAATCGCAAATGGTGGATGAACACTGGAGTGCACTGTCTAATACTGCTGCACGCACTGAGAATGAGCCTCCACTATTGTACCTGCTGTAATGCGCCGTCGCCTCCACAATAATCTGGTCACTGCAGTTAGAGATTGGGCCTCACGTCGGTTTCATCCTTATGGAACACAGATTCTCAAAAAGTCAATTCATAGTTACACAAAGCCTTATGCATTAATATTCCTAAATCACCTCTAGCTATGAACAGACTATTCCTCGGTAATTGATATCCCACTTCTTAGTTCTTCTGTGCAGCAGGAACCTCCTCTTCAAGAGGCAGGATATGCGGCAACGGACCAACAGGTGTGATGGAGTGAGGGTTGATCTGCGTATGGCTCCTTGTGTAGTGCCACTTGATATGCTCAAACTGCGTGGTGTCCTTGAAAGCAGGGTGGTTCCAGTACAAGTTGCGCATCCAGCGGTTCAGCGCAGGGTAACCAGATCGAATGTCACGGATGTTGCACTTGAAGTGCTGCACATAGACGGGATCGAAACGGATGATTGTGACGAAACTTTTGAAAACCGTTAGTAAAAGCTTCCAATTGGTGATAAACGGGATCTGAAACTCACAGTCTGATATCAACTTCGGTCAATCGCTTTCCGAACCAGTAAGGGCCCTCCTTTTGCTCAGCCAAATGCTTCTCGGCGCGATCTAGAGACTCGAAAAGAGTTACAACGTTGCGCTCGTAAGCCTCGCTTGTGGTCGCAAAGCCTGATTTGTACACGCCGTTGTTGATGTCGTTGTATTGCCACTCATGCGCCTCCTCAATCTGCTTCTGCAGGTCTTCGGGGTAAAACTGAATTGACTTGTGCTCCTCATCCAAAAGGTCGTCAAACTAAAACAAGTCAGTCATCGCAACTCAAAATATCAATCTGTCAAAAGCAATCAACTTACCTCAGTGCCCAACATGCGGAGAATCTCACTGCTCTCGTTGCTCACAATTCGGTTGGTCTTCATATCGTAGAGGACTGGCACAGTGTATCGACCATCGTAGTTCTTCTCACTCTCAAAGTACACATCCTTCAGGTGTGTAAAGTTCTCATGGCCCTTGATCGGGTCAGGCACGACATTGTCGCCAGGAACGTCCTCGTCCTTGGACACGAATCGCCAGCCGCCCTGGCCAAGGTGCCAGTGAACAACCGAGTATGAAATAATATCCTCAAGGCCCTTGAGCTTGCGGGCGATGAGAGTACGGCACGCCCATGGGCATGCGTAGCTCACGTAGAGGTGGTAGCGACCCTTCTCAGCAGGGTACTTTGCATTGGCATCGCGGGAGATCCAGTCTCGGAACGAGCTGACTTGACGCTTGAACTCGCCAGACTTGTCGCCAGGCTTGACCCAGTCAGTGACTTTACCGCCGTTGCTTGCCTGTAGTTGTGTCAGCAGGCTGAGAAGAGCAGTCAGATTGTCAGTTGTGTTTACCATTCTGGTTTGATATGTGGGTTGAATGCACAGAGGCTTGAATGATGATGTATTGATTGTTGAGAAAGATCTTAGGAATTGTTGCTGCTGCGGTTTAAAGAATAGACTCTTATTGAAAACTCGGGATCCTCGGGCTCTGATTCCTTGCATTGACATATCGTAGGAACAAACCAGGGTATTCAATGACGGCGACAACCAAGGTCTTTATAGTTCATTCTCCATCTGAGAAGCGCAGTAGAAAAGTGGCCAAACTGCATCACCACCTAATGAGAATCCTTGGCCATGCTCACTCAGGCTTGCCTCAGCAGCCCCTCATAAGCTATCCGAGTTTACTAACCAGGCAAAACCCAGCTTCACGGTGGGCTCTCTAAGTACTACCTAGAGCTTCCATTACTGTACCATTCCGTCCTAGAGCTGCCTCTAAAGACCGCTTGGAACAATTCCATAATCGTGGCGTAATATTCGTACCCCGCTTTACTGCGCGCTGCTTAGTTAACATGACCTACTTTCTTGATAAGCCTCTCTTCATCATGACAACAGGCTTGGTCAATGAGAGCTCTTTCATCTTTTTTTCAGCTCCGAGTAGCCACAAAATAGTTTGTTGCCGGTCAACGTTTTCGTACTCTATTCACGAAAAACCAATCTTTCATGCACCTAGACAGACAGCCATTATACAATAACAGGTTTGCTTCATCTATCTAATGGATCTCGTCCACTGTCTGATCATGTGCTCATGTCTTCTCGAGTCATTTAACACCTCATATACATATCTCAAAAGACTGGACAATAAGTCCCTATACTAATTTATGCAACCTTGACCTTGATGTAAGGCACCTCTACATCCTCATCGTTGAGATCCTCGGCCACAATCTCAAAGATAACCTCCTTCTGGTGAGCAGGAATAGGCTTCTTGGAGATTGTCTCAACCAACTGGCTCAACTTGAGACTGTATCGCTCCTTAAGCTTAGACGGAGGGAAGAAAGAGGCGTAAAGAAGACTGACGCCGGAGCTCAGCATGCTGATGCTCAGTCCCTTGGCCTTGAAGGTATCCAGAAGCTCTTGCAGAGTGATGTCCTCAATCTCAAAGCGGTCCCAGATCTTGTCCAAGGTAACCTTGCCATCAGGTCCCTGGTATTCCACCTTGGGACTGGCAATTGGTTCACTGAAACCAAAGAAAGGCAGTGCAAGGTTGATGAAACCGTTCTTGTACTGCTCAAGATCATCCTTGCCATCGATAATCTTGTAGAGCTCAAGCACAACCAGACCGGTAACCAACGCAGTGGTTGTGGCAATAGCGGGAATGATCTTTCCAGCGATGAACTTGGTCTTGTGTCGATCAGCGGGCTCGATCTTGTAGTTCTCGGCTCTCAAGTTACTGCAAGCAGTGATGAAATCAATGTGATGGTTCGAGTCATCATCCTTCTCAAAGTCAACAGGAACCAGCTGGAATCCAGACAGAGAGCTGGGAGAAGGCAGGGCGTCGGCCAACTTTTTAGTTTCGTCGTCATCGTCGAAGTTGCTAGCTTCGGCCTCCTGATAATGGTTAGTATCAATGTTTGCGTCAAAAATAGAAGCACTTACGACAGGCTCCTTATCATCCGCCTGGATCTTCACATTGGAGTCGGGAGTGAAGTCGGGGACGATAACGTTTTCCAATTCGCGCAGGTAAATAGACTTGTCAGTTCCTGGAGACTTGATATTGTAGTTGAAAGCATGGAGGTTGGCTGCGGCAACGATGAACCCAAAGTGAGAGGGGTTGTTGGGGTCAAACTTGAGCGCATCGGGAGCTCGCTTGGGTCCGGACCAGAAAGGAGTGCCAGTTGAGGTCGTAGAATCCTTGGGGAAGTTGTAAAGAAGCTGCTGGATCTTGTTGGAAAACTCGGACTCAAAAAGCTGACGAGCCCAAGCAATGCAGTCCTCAAAGGTTCGGGGCCTCTCGGTTGTAAGGTAGTTACGAATGGTCTCGAGGGTCTCCTTATGGTTGCCGCCCTGCTTCAGAGAGTTCTCGATGAACTGGGGCTGAGTAAGGTACAGGTTGACGGTTTGAGGGGCCTTGACGAAAAGCTTCTCGAACATGTACTCCTTAGCCCAAGCGATGGTGTGATCAATCTTGTTAGGGAAACTTCGGATAGTACACATGGGGAACTCCTTCTCAGGGGGGTCCTGAGAAGAGGAGTAAGACTCGGTGAGGTGGGGGAGAACAACTTGTGTGTTGCCCTTGGTTCCGAGAGTACCACTTTCAAGAAGAGGCTTCTGGAAGAAAACGCATCGACGGTCGACATAGGTGCGGGCCTCAACGTTGTCGAGAGCGTTGGTGACACCGTCCAGGTTTCGCCAGAAGTCCTCGTTGAAAACACTCTCGGTCTCGGCACTAACGCGCTCCTTCATGGTAATCATGTGGCCTTCAAGGTCGGGGTTCATTCGCTGGACGGCAAGAGCAGCACGGTCACTCTTCATCTTGCCGACATCATCGGCACGGAAGAGGAACTGTCGGTTCAGGTTACTTCTCTCAATAGAGTCCATATCAGTGACCCAAATCTTGCCTTCCGGACCCGTGCCCAGACCAATCATAGCCCAGTTCTTCAGCATCTCACAACCAATGGCGCCGGCACCGACAAGGAACTGCTTCAGGTTGGCAATCTTGTTCTGGTACTCGGTACCGAAAACAGCGATTTGGCCATCGTATCGGCTACCGATAGGCTTGCAGAGCTCAGCAGTTCGCTTGGTAGATGTAGGCAAGGACTCTAGAGAGTCGAAGTACATCCATTGGTTGATAGGCTGGAACTTGCCGGAAACTGCCTTGAGAACCTCTTGCGCCACTAGACCACCAAAGTAGGCAGCCATAGGGTTGAGGTCACCTTGAGCTTGGTAGCTCAGCTCCTTCAGAAGCTTCTCATCAAGCTCAATTTCGAGACTTTCCTGCTCAGCAAACTTCTTAGCGGCACCCAAGACTACAAGTGCATCATCATCATCCATGGGGTTGGGAAGTCGCTTATGAGTAAGTTGGAAAGCATGGAGGGCCTGGAAGCCCAGGTGGAGCTGTTGAGGTCGGTCGAACTTGGCGAAATCGGAGATAAGGAATTCGGGCTCCTTAAGAGATGTGGTAAAGTCCTTGAAGTTGACGATCTTAGGCATCTTGACTTGCTGGTACATGCCACCTCGCTTGTACTGGCCTAGACCAGAAACGTCGCCGATCGAGAAAGTGTAAGGTCCCTTGACCGTGATCTTTCTGGGCTCGGCTCCGTTGAGAGCCTCCATACCTTCGACCTCGGAGAATGTCACGTAGTCGCCGTCTTCCAATCCGTGTCGGGTTTCGTCGAGGGCAGACACCAGGCCTTCCTCGTCAATACCTGCAACGATACCGTTAAGAGGAGTCTCGCCGGTAGGGTCGATAACTGTAAACTTTTCGCCAAAATCGCAGAAAACGGAACCGAAAAGTCCGAACGTGTCAGCAACGACAACATAAATTCCCTTGCTGTGGCAGTAATCGGCGATGGCCTTTTGTTGGTGGATAGGTGCGTTGGTCAGAACGACAACCTGGTACTTGTCGAATTGTGAGAGTTCACCGTCAAGGCCAGGTGACTGGTGAAGCTTGACGGGTGTATAAGCATTTAGCTCAGCAACGCGAGGGACGGTGACCTCATCTCTGGGCTTTCCGACATCGCTAGGAGTGAGGAAGAACTGAGATGAGAGGTCGGCGATCTGAACTGGGGCGGGGTCGTAGAGAGTAAGGCTCTTGACACCAGCCAGAGCAATATTCTTGGCGATTTCTACACCAAGACCTTTGAGACCAACGATAAGGACGTTGGAAGCACCCATGCGCTTCATGGCCTCGTGGCCCAAGACATAGAGTTGTCGGCTGTAGAGGGATTCGTCGATCTCGTTATGTCCAATAACAGATTCGTCAACCTGCATTCGGGTCGCGAGGTCGACCTCTGATTGCTTTTGTTCCTATATAGATATTTTGGTTAGTCACCCTAGTACAACAGCGTTGATGCCGAAGACAGGTCGCAAAATGACGCCCAGCTTTCACATGCTCTGATAACCAGAGGAACGGCAGTCAACGGGAGGGGGTATGCGTTAGAGGCATGCACTTACGGCCATTGTGCGTTTATGGGTAGGTGACTCCCCGTTGGAAAGCTTTCGTTTCCCCAGCTTGTCTGTCGTCGGTGTTATGGTAAACTGCGTAATGCTGGATCAGGTCGTTGCGAGGCGAACCAGCACCAGACAGAGCTCAACCCCACCAAACAATCAAGGTAACGGTGAGAGGTATAAGAAGGCTAAAAGGGTATCTGCAGGCGAAGGGGTTCTCGTCGCAGATCGTGGTATTCGTGAAAGCAGTTTCTTGAGTATGGGAAATGTAAGGTTGTAAGAAGATACGTTTTGGCTTTGGATGGGTGGAACAGAGAGCGCGACAGGCGTGTCCAATACTGATGAGGTAATGGCCCGAGTCAGTTTAGTGTTGCATGAGGCAACTCGGACGAGAGCTGTTACGCCCCACCTTGACTGTGAACAGTCAGCGGTCTCGGGCAGCTTTAATAAGCAACCTTAAGCCTGAGGGATGAATCATCAGTGAAGGCGAAGCTGTAGGACATATAGAATTATATCAGAGCTATCTATTGCGGATACGCGTACGTTTTAAAGGTTTTGATCTTTGGGGAAATAAAAGACTGTTTCTTAATATTCATCACCGCCTTCAGTCAGTAACAATCAGCCATTTCAGCCCGCGTCTATCACTATCAGCAGTGGGAGGTACCTAAGGTAAGCTTGGCTGTGGCACAGCACCCCCACATTAGCAGCAGAGTCGGCGGTGCCAGGGAGCTTCGATTACCCCTCCGTCAGGGTGTCAGAAGAATTGGTCGTCTTTAAGAGAACAGCTTTTCTGTCATCTACCCGCCCCTCCAGCTATGACTGTCGTAAAGTCGGAACTTCCATTGAATTCTATCACCAGAAGCAGTACAGTATGATCAAACCAAACCCTTGTACCTGAGGCCTTAGCGCTAAGGAAGTTAACATGATGAATACACAAGGTGGCCATTCACCGATCTAGCTCGACATCAAGGTACGCGGGCCTGACGAGATGCAGGTCCCTGCCTCATGCCATCATAAGATCCGACAGCGGGGTCAATCGCGCGGGGCAGATTTGAAGTCGACGTGATGCTACAGCTATAAGACCTTTTCATAACTCAACGTTTTAGCTCTTATTGAATGTGTACATCTTGTATAACCACTTTTGCTCAATGGAGTTTACAGCTAGAATCTTGAGCCACCCAAAACAAATAGCCACGTCGATGCAGACAATCACTAGCACAAGAAAGTTTCAATGATCATTATACTTTTATTCTTTTCATCATCTACCTAGGGAACGATCGCAATGCATGATTGCAAGAAAGTCATTACGTTCAGACACTACATGGCTGTAGGGGTATAGTGAACAGTAGGTTAATCTTTGGAAGGTCTTGTTGAACTTCGTCGGTTAGGACGAGCTCGTCAAAGCCTGATGTTCCGGGATCGATCGATAGGTGACGGGAGTTAAAGAATGCATTTACTGGATCTTCTTGAGCTCGACATCGCTATTGACGAAGTTAGGATCAATGTGTGTAGATGCAAGACTCGCGACTTACAAGATAAGAGTGGAGTTAGGGGGAATGGCACCGGGGAAGCCTGGAGCACCGTAGCCGTAGTCACTGCATGAATCGTTAGCAATGTGATACGAGGTAAAAGGCTACAAGGCGTACGTACGGAGTGATGGTGAGAGTAGCCTTCTCGCCGAGCTTCATATCGACGACACCCTCGTCCCAGCCTACATCAGAGGTTAGCCAATGGTCTGATAAAGTGCGGTGTGAGAAACATACCCTTGATAACCTTGCCAACACCAATGGGAACAACGAAGTCACCACGGCCGACGGAGCTATCGAACCTTGAGAAAGAAAAAGGTCAGTCGCTGGTATGGCGTTTTAAAGCACGGATGAGCTTACTGTGTGCCCTTAGAACCGTCGGCGTTTGCGAGCCAGCCAGTGTACTCCATGGTGACCTTCTGGCCCTTGACGGGAGAAGGACCATTGCCCTCGCTGATGATCTTCTTATCAACACCCATTGTTACTTGTGTGAAGGAAAAGTTGCGAGGTTGAATGAAAAACGGGTTAATTCGAGTGGTGATGCGAGTAGCTCGAGGAATGGATGCAAGAGAGAAAGGGCGCATGATGAAAGAGGAGACAGGCGTGGAGCTTTATACTACAGGAGCGAGGCAACGTCAGGCAAGGTAAAGCAAGGTAGAGCAGGAGCAGAGGACAATGCAGTGACAGTGAGTGATTCAGTACAGTAGCAGCCCGAACAATGGGAATTCTCTTCTCGAGCTCCCCCTGTCCGTATGATCCAATGGCTTCATAGCTCGGCTAAGCTCTTTCAATTGGATCTCAGGGTCGAAATGGCGGGGCAAGCAGATCGACGGCGGGGCAATGGCAAACTAAAATGGCGAACATTGCCAATCAAAACGCCTCTTGACTCCACTGGGCGTGACGATTGGGGGGACCTGGAAGCTCACGGAATTCAGGGCAGTCGACGAGGTACCTCGCAGTGGAAAGATACCTCGTCCTCTCCAACGGTTTCCTATAATTGCGACATACATGCGGCACATGGAACAGGAACACGTGTAGAAGGAATAAGCATCATATGTCATCTCACCTGTGGCTTTTGCAAACATCTCATTCTGCTGTCGTGATTGCTCGGCTGTTGTAACAAGTCGACAACCCCGAGCAACCCCGACTTAAGCCGGACCAGTATTGTACCTTGCACTAAAAGTACATTCCTCAAGACAACAACCGCGCAGTAAATTGAGTACCGCTCTGTAGAGGTACATTGGCATCATCATCCGCCTCAAGCGACACGAGTGACTTCTTGGTCCCAACAAAGCTCATGACACGACGGGATAGACCAGAGTTGTACAGTGCTGTACAAGGCCAAGCCAAGCAAGATGAAACGAGGCGGTGTCGACTATTACAAAGCGTCTGTTTCCATCGGTCAAGCCGTCTCTAGGTACTAAGCTACCGGGACTAAGGTTTGGCAGGTATGGGTATGTGGATGATTAGCTGAGTTTCTCTTCAAATAACAGGCTTCCAGTTTTTATGAGACATGAATGTTCATGCCTTTCGGGGCCTGAAGGCTGTTTACAACGTTTATATTCGAAGTAGACGTGCTTTCTGACCCATTTTCGATGAGACTGTCCTTTGATGCGAGAATCCAAACTCAAATGCGACTTCAACCGTAATGCTTAGCGAAACACCATTGATTCCGTTCTTTATTGAGACTCAATGTAAACGGTTTGGCACAATGGGAGATTTGACATGAAAATTGGCTGCATAATCAAGGTGATATTCGAAACCGAGCTTGCCATTGTTCTTGTTTAGGGTAGGCATATTGGTAAGAAAGCACTATCAGTAACAATGTATTGAAGGTGGTATGCTGTTGAGAAGCTCCATTGATTCTAGATTTACCTATAGGTCAAGGAAAAAATTATATTAATATGGAACATCTTCAAGTTTGGAGAGCTTTGAGCCTGTCTCCTTGATGGATGAGTCCTTACTAACAGTTTGGGTTTAGCTACGAGTAACTCAACGCCAGTCTCAACGGAACTTCAGGAGGTTCTATTTAAGTTTTTCGAAGGTCAGTTATCAAGTCGTACAGGTCATTCAAGATGTTTAAAGTCTCGATAGTGAACTGTTTGATATACTTGATGCCCAGTAGACCCACGCAGATTCTGAACGCCTTGTCGAATATCCTCGACAAGCAATGCAACGAGTTATAAAGGCTCCTTTTTCTACAAGAGTTATTTGTGTTAGATAAGGTGATGTATCTGACAATCATCATCTGATAGATAAAAAAAAAAGTTTGAGAGTATGGAGGGTGTTTCGATTCCGGCGCCATATCTTGCATTCCCTTCATGTCGTAGTATATATTCTATGTGCCTTAGGCACGAAAGCCTGCAGGACATCAATATCCAAGTTCTGCGGACTTTGTTAAAAGGGAAGCTGCTTTATTACTCCTGCCAATCTGAAACCATGTCGATGTACAGGGTATCTCTAATGTAATCGAAAGATTGACCCAAGATGGATGCAAACATTCAACTTGAACCGACTGGTGAAGATAATTTCAACGCTGTCGATAACCATCAGTGAATACCGCCCTAGTCAATGGAATTTCAAGCATATAACGTCGGAACAATACAAGACTCAACGCTGTGATGTCCACGTCTCACTAACCACTCGCCAAGAGATATGCGAATGGGTTCACTTGACTTCGACACGGAAGCCCTCAACCCTGTTCTAGTCGAGGCAGCTCGAACTTCGCGACAACAGTTCGACGAAGCTCTGTGACTGGCCATGAGAAGCCAAGAGGAAAGGACCGCATTGAGCACTCGGCCGGACCACGTCAATGCTGGCTGGCTGAGTCGCAGCCCCATGGGGCTTACAGCACGCTATCGTGGTCAACTCTCAAGCTGATGCCCAGACTTTTCTGTATACCTCGGTAAACAAGCGGCTGGGCGGCCTCTTCTCTGCTTTACAAACTGTGACAACTGGCTTCCTTGAACCGTTAGCTGCTTGTTGCTTTAGACCATGGATAGCCAGATTTGACTCTGTCACTACCATATGTTATCCAGAAAGAGAGAGTTGGGGATTATTGATGCCGATAAACATCTAGAGGAAGGATTCTCATTTGTTGTCCCGTAAAGCGGGACGCTGCGGATATAACAGATGATTTTGAGGCGTAGATTAAACACAGCCCCTGAAAGGACTCGGCTGATTCCTTTGCTCGTAAAATAGAGTTGATATGCCATCCACCTGAACGGGTCTAGTGAATGCTTGTCAAAAGTTTGTGCATGTTGTCAAATAATTTGACAAGACGTATAAATTACTAGACGAGACTAAGTCTATCTATCCGAAGTTGCATGGCTGAGGATCCGAGCTTTGATATGGACCGAGATGATCATGCAAGGCAGTCTTGGTGTTGAGTTGTTAGGGTAACAAACCTACGCCAAGTGCTTGGAAGAGAGTACAAGTGAATTGTGATGTCAAGTGTTTATGACAGAATGAATATCAAAGTCAAGGAAGTAGAAGTTGATATTATTTATTATGGAGAGTAACATGAAACTGGTCACCTATGTCGATCATAAAATATCCGCGTAAGATCAACTCAAGTTTGCGATGCCGCATGCCGGGATCACTAACAAATCGATCAGGGTCTCCCCTAAAAGGTGGACTTCTACAAGGCGTTTCACTGTGGAGCGGCACTGATATCCGCTAAAGCCCAGCCCTTGGCGCAGCAAATGCCGCCATATCCGTGAGAGCCTCCCAGTACTTCCCTGCCGGAAGCTCGAAAATGACGTCAGAAAACAGATAAAACGATGGTACTTTAATGACTTGGCTGAAAGAGCTTGCGACGCTTTTATTGCCAAGAGTTTTTTCTCTTTATGATTGTGGATAGACCAAGACCGAGTCTCACTTGTGATGTATTGTCGCGAGATTGGCCATGGTGTTGAAAATTGAAATATAAGCCACCTGCCGCCAAAAGACTAGGTAGGTCGTAATTTCCAGTAAAAATAACCAAAGTACGGATAAGGCAAGTCCAGACCTTCAAAAGCGCAAGCACAGGTCAAGTCCAGGTCCGTCTAAGTCAACTACCGGCCTTAGGTGCAGCTTCGGTTGCGACGGCGCTTACACACCACCTGCACATCACGCCCCGAGGACCCTTACGAGCCAGCCTCATTCGGGCTTCTTATTATTAACCGATTGTCGAAAGTAACCCTACTTCTCTTTCCTCTCTCTTCTTTTTAATCGCAAGAGTATTCCTCGGATGCGAGAACCACCTGTTTGTTCTCTCCAAGTGACCCTGCGTCCTGTATAAGCAGAATACCCTCTGGCGCAAACTGGTCGATCACTCACAAGCGCAAACTTCTTTCGCATTCCTCAACAGAAACAAGGGTCCAAGATGAGCGCTCCAATCAGCTCCAACGGCAACGGCCAAGCCAACGGTCAAAATGCCGCGACGACAGGAACACAAAACGGCAACGGAGTTGCACCACAACAGAAGAACAAGAAGAATGGAATTATACATCCAAACGGTCATCATGCGATTAAACGCCCAAACAAGATCGGAACTGGTCTTATAGATCGCGTAAACCAAATTAAAAAAGGACCACCCGGCGGCTTCGATCCGACCCCTCTTCCCGATGCGCCCCAAGGCTATACAATTCGATTTATCTTTCATGGCGCTTCCAATCTTGCGCCTGCTGACTTTGTCACCATCTCTTCTGATCCTTACCTCCATGCGACCTTGAAAGGCACTCAGCCAAAGCGTCATAAGGAGGACCCAGACCTTACTCACCGGACAAGAACTCTGAGAAAGACCACCGAGCCACAATGGGACGATGAATGGGTCGTTGCGAATGTGCCACCGACTGGCTTCACTCTCAAGTGTCGATTGTATGATGAAGATTTTCCCGATCACGACGATAGACTGGGCAACGTTACCATCAAAGTGCCCAGACTATCCGAGGACTGGCAGGGAATCCCTCCTCCTGGCCGTGTCTATGAGGCCAAGAAGCGAGTTATGAGCAAGAGAGCTTACGCAACAAAAGTTGTCACCAATATGGTCAACCACAGTATGCACATGACTCCTACACTCCGCGTTAGTATGGAGCTTCTCGGGCCCTCAGCTCCGCCCTTTGCACAAATGCATACAATCGGACCAACAACATGGATCCAGCACTTCAGTCCCCTGATCGGCAGAATCGCTGGCGTCAAGGTCAACACTAATTCCGACGATGACGCTCGAACCGACGAAGAAGAAGAACAGGTAGCTCAGAATGGAGATAAGAAGAGCAAGAGTAAGACTCAGAAATACGAGTATGTACTTCATCAATCTCTTGGACGAAATATACTAACAGCGAGACAGTTTCCAAGCAAATGAGATGCAACTCCAAGGCCCGGTACCCCCCAAGTTATATCACCGGTTTGTCGAGTTCAGACCCATCATCGCGTCGATCTACTCATCTGCGGGCTTGCGCGGTACGATTCTGAACAAGGCGTTACACGGCCAGCACCGCCGTATCTACAGTTTCAATGCATCGACCGCTTACGGCGACTTCAAGGCCTGTACCCAAGAGGCTGCGATGCAATTCCTGAAGCTTGTTCACTTCGATGAGGGCGGCCGTATTTTTACTTACGTTTTGACTTTGGATGGCATGTTCAGATTCACAGAGACTGGAAAGGAGTTTGGTATCGACATGTTGAGCAAGCACACTATGCATTCAGACGTGGAAACATATATTGCCTGCTCTGGTGAATTCTTTGTTCGACGACTTCACCATCCTACCGGCTCAGATGATATCCACCCGCACCAAAAGACACATCCGACGCAAGAAATTTCTGGTGGTCCGCCTAGAGAGCAGCCTCCTGATGATCCTTCATACTATCAGTTGATCATCGATAACGATTCTGGAACGTATCGACCTGACAAGTCGACTTTGCCCTACCTGAAGGATTTCCTCGAGAACAACTTCCCTGGATTGGGTATCGTGGCAATGCATTGGGAAGACGAGGAGCTGAAAGAGTTGAAGGAAAAGCAGCACAAGGTGAAGGAGAACGAGGGCAGAGTGGTCAACATGGTCCTGAACAGGAGCCAGAGCAGCATAAGCTCCGCCGAGAGTGAGCTAGATGAACGGCAACAAGGGCGCAAGAGTAAGCGACAGGCAGCTTATGAAGTATTGGAGGACCCACACACCTTTAAAGACGCTGTCAAATCGGTCGTTCCTGGTCTGAACAAGGAGAACGGCGAGAGTTCTAAGTAATTGATTTATGATTAACGGCCGAGAAAAGGTTATGGGATGGCTCATTGAACGGACTGGCCTGTTCATGGCGAAAGGATACCTGTATGGATTTCATATACCACTTTTGCTTTAGTAGTTTTGTGTTCCCTGATACCTTGGTTTATTTCGAATGTATTTTATTGCCTCTGGTCTCGATAATTCTACTCTAATTCATCCTGCCTCTCAACGATCGCATCATGATGCTCGACGTTTTAAAGACTTGGCTTCAGTGCTACCCACTTACTTGAGCAACTCGCCAGCACTTCTCCATGCTCGTCCTTCATCTCACTTCTAACTTTCGTCTTGCGACCGTCAATCTCCTCTGCAACAGCTGTGATATAGAGAACACTATTTGTTGGGACAGGCTTTAGAAACTTGACGTCTATGCCACCTGTCACACTGGACGTCTTGAAAGCTCTCGCATCTTTTCCCAAAGCCCTATTCAGATCAAAGATGGTGCCCATAGACTCATCAAAAAGGGCCGCCACCATGCCGCCGTGAACAACACCAGGATATCCGCTCAGACCTTCACCCACCGACACTAACACAACAATCTCAGTGATGTTATGCGATGGATCCTTAGCAACCTTGATACTCGGCGCATGGAAGTAGCTGATAAAATGATTCAAGCTGCGAGATTCATTGAGCGTCTTGCCAAAAAGTTGGTCATGCGCAGACGACTGAGGATTACGACATGATGGGACGAATGGGATCGTATCTGGAGCACACAGCAGACCTGCAGTCCAAGGATGCGAAGCAAAGAAGGAAAGTTCTGAGGCGAACAGATCAGGCGGCGCATTTTCTGGCGTAATTTCAAGCGCTGGGCAAATGATTGAGTTGGTGTAAGGGGGAAATGCCATGCTGGCTGATGAGAAGGCGTTGATAGGTGAGAATGAGAGGTTGGTATTGACGGGGCGGCCGAAGCGGCTTTGATCTCGGACCCGAGAGAGCGGGGCCGGTCGAGGGATCCAGAGACTGGGCAATGCAGTGGAGGTTCGGAGTCTGAGTCTCGGGAGTCTAAGGCAGTGCATCATATGAGACAATTGGTCAAGAGTTGTAAAGTTAACGTGGTAAAGGCATGAGTGATAAGAGAGGGTTTGCGCCTTGTTTAGGGAGTTTGATCGACATTGGATCAAGGATGGGAAGCCGAGGTACTTTGGACAACGGAGGCTTGGCCGATTTGGGGTGAAGAAAGGTAAAATAGGACACTCCTATTGGACGGCGTACACTAATTCATCTTCAATACATGGAACCCAGCTACTTTGACAGCATAACTCTAAGAATGCAATATGATAATTGAGTTTGTGTTTTGCTTTGTTTCACAGTTCAAGTGCCATGTGCTTACCATGTTGCAGTTTAATGTTGGGTAAAAACGGTTGCCTTTGCTGCCTGGAGCAACCACTGTAAGTGAACCTAGCCATTGATGCCACTATGAACCTATGTTAGCTAACTCAGTCTTGAATGACTGTATAGCGAATTCCCAATCACAGTGACAATTAATAAGTCAACTTTGAATCGGACCATCTGGTCTTGGTTTGTGTTGCTTTGTAACTCGGTGCTTGTCACGCCTCGGCAAACATTGAGTGAGTTCAAACATAGACTGTATGTGTACGGCAAATAGGTGATAGAAAACTCAACAATGTAAGGCAAAAGGAACTATGAAGGTAAGTATTTTCTGAGTATGTGCGTACAAGTTGAACTGTTGCTCCAATACATGTAGTCTCCTCAGGTCGTAGTGAATCACCAAACATTAAGGAAGCAAGCCACAAATACTGCAAGCTGCCACTGATGGCACCTGCCAACTCTATCGCACATCCCGACAGGAAGGCGCTCCTTCCATAATCAGACGCAAAGTGAAGTGACTGTATCGCAGCCTTGAGCTTCCCCTCCCTCTCCTCCCCCTCTTTCGTTCCTTCCTCGGTTTTCGTTCGCGTTCACTCGCGTAGCGTGCGTATCTGTCGCTCCTCACCTCTGCATCGCCAACCTCAACTTCGACACCGAAGCGTTGGATTTGCAAATCGTCAAGATGGAGCACATGGGCAGACATCCACGAGGGTACTCTCTGTCGCCTGATCATATCAACGTTCTTATCACCATCGAACGAGTTGGTGCCGGCTGCTCTATGGTAGCTATTGTTCTTTTGTTGTTGAGTTTCACCTTGTTCAAGAAGCTTCGAACCACTCCCAATCTTTTCATTGTATTCGCATCTATTGCAAATGCGGGTGCCAGTGTGGCATCTATGATCGGATATGATGGCCTGCAAGCAGGAGAGGACTCAAGCTTGTGCCAGGCTCAGGCCTTTATCTTTGAATGGTATTACTCTTATGTTCTTGTTTAAATAAGTTACTGACACGATCTCTTACAGGTTCATGCAGTCCGATCCTTGGTGGTCTCTTGCAATGGCAATCAATGTGTTCCTTGTTTTTTTTTGCAATGCGGACCCAAGAATGTTTCGCAAGTATGCTTGGTTTTACTGCATCATCTGCTTTGGTGGGCCGATGATCCCAGCCATTGTGCTGATTTCAATCCGCAACTCGCCCAAGGGTCTCATGTATGGAGACGCTGCAGTAAGTAGTCAATCATCCAAATTACTCTTCGCAAGCTGACAGATGCAAGCTGTGGTGCTGGATCGGAAGCGACTGGAGTCTTGTTCGCCTCTACGCCTACTACATCCCTATCTGGATATTTTCCTTCCTCTCTATCATGATCTATGTTGCGGTCGGATACCGGGTATTTCATGCTCGAAACGTGCTCAAGCATATGGTGGTGGATGGGATGAAGGTTGAAAGAAGTGACAGCATCCCTTACTCGAGTAGCGAGCACCGAGGCTCCTCCGAAGCGGTAGCCTTTCCCCATGGTACCAGTGAGGCAAGCGATACTGACTCTTATCATCAGAACCTCACGGGCCGACAGGAGATTTACGGCACCGTCGTCACAGAAGTTCAAATCACACGAGAGGAGCCAAGACAGGGGACAAGCCATGGAATCGCCCTGCCTGCTGCAGCTCATACTGGTTCCAGTCCCCCACGCATCCAGTCTTGGGTTCTGCCTGGTTCTTTTGAGCAACTCGAACGCACTACTTCTGGAAGGGCTCAGCGATTCGAAACAGTTTGCACGTCCGACAGCGCCCCTCAGGAATCTTCCACTTTGATGACTCGACTTCGCGCTATCAAATCTAACGCCTCCCTAAAGCTCAAGCGACTCGACCCTGTCAAGATGGCATACCTACGCACCAGTTTCATCTTCGGTTTTGCAGTATTGATTACCTGGATCCCGAGCTCAATCAACCGCCTGTACAGCCTGACGCATCACGACGACATCAGTTTCGGTTTGAGCGTGGCCAGTGGATGTGTACTGCCACTCCAAGGTTTCTGGAACACTCTGATCTACTTTACGACCAGCTGGAAGGTGTTCTGCGAGGAGGTTCGCACAGCCAAATCGAAGTGGTTCGAACGGTCCGAAGAAAGTACAGATGGGATCCGCCTTAACAGTCGACTTGGAACTTACAAAGGAGACTATCGCGATACCTTTGAGCGAACTCGACAAGTCCGCGCCGGCTCCACCGAAGACGGTGAGAAGTCCATGACAGAATAATCCGTATGAAAAAATTTATTGGAACCCGGAGACGGCATATTTTATGTGTACATGTAGGGCCAGAGATGTTGTGGAATACATTATGAGAAAGACAGAGAACTGGGCATTGTTAGGCATTTAAAAGCATATCACATCAGCCAGTTATAAATCTGAGACTATTCCATTATACGTTTCTTCATTGCATATCTTCGTGATGATGTGAGGATTCATGATATCTTAAGCTTTGTAAACGGCCTCGCCTTCAGCTGCATCAACACCTTGTTTGACAACCCTATCGACAGCAGCAGGAATATCCTCGTCACCGTCAAGAAGATCGTACCAGCCATTCTTGATACCATCGGCGGCAAGAAGATGCGAAGCAACTTCAGCGACAGCCTCTCGGCTAATGCCGTCTTGGGACGAGACATGCTTGGTCTTGCCTAGCTCAACCTTGGTAGCGGGCTTATCGTTTAGAGTTCCAGGTCGGAGGTTGATACCGATGAGACTAGGGCTCTTCTTGGAGACCTTGTAAAGAACTTCGTCGGCCTCAATCTTGGCCTTGTAGTAGTTGGCGAGAACGCCATTGTTGACCTTCTCATGGAAGTCTTCCCACTCACCCTTGGGCCACCATGGGGCACCAGCGCGACGTGAGCCAAGGTATGAAACGAGAAGGAACTTGGTGATGCTGGGGACTGCAGCTGCAGCGTGGACGAAGTGAACGGCGGCATCTCGGTCCACCTTGAAAGTCTGGATGGAGTTAGTGGATGAGCTGATTTGAAGAGGGATGAGACTGTTAGCGGCATACCTTTTCAGGGCCACCTTTGCCTCCAGCACCTATAAGATATTAGAGTGAGTTCAATAGTAGGTTTGTATGGTTGTTTTGACGTACCGGCACTCCAAGCAATGTAATCGGGCTGAACCTCGCTCAAGACTCCAAGAGCCTTGTCTCGCGAGTCGATGTCCTCAATGCTTCTCACGAGAACATTAAGTTTACCGGGGAGCCCAGCTCCAAGCTGCTCAATGGTGGGTTTCTGCTCTTCACTTCGGATAACGCTGGTGACAGTCCACGAGCGCTTAAGAAGGAGGGGAGTCAAAAGCTGGGAGACCTTGCCGTGGCCGCCGAGAAGAAGGACGTGGTGAGAGGCCATATTGTGTATAAGTAAGATAATCAAGCGCTGTTAGATGAATGGGGATTGATAGCTTGGTACGGATGATATGACAGCTCTGAAGATCAATTGATTTATATGAATTTTTATCGTCACAGATTGAACGAGGACTTATGTTCTGTCTCTATTTCTATTTCAAACCTTCAGAACGAGGTATGACGACATTCGTGACAAAGTGGGGCAATTACTAATGTTGAAAGGATAACGGCATTTGATTGATGTAGGGATCTCAAAAAATAGAGTTGACGATATCTTGGTGGTTTTGCTCGCCATCAAGGTGAATCTTGTTGATCATGTCTTCTCGGAGTGCCTTGGTAAATACTGGGGTTGTGATGTCAGATTAGATATGGTGTTAGTGGTGTATTGGACTACATACGAACTAAGAGCGTGACCAGTCACCACATTATAGCTCGATAGTATGAGAATAGCCTTCTATTAGTTTGAATTATCATACTCTTATATCATGATACCTGGCAATAAGGAATATCGGTGCTTTGGGCCACATACCCGCAGCTTATACCAGAGCAACACACATAGCCTGCGCCCTTGTAAGCAGTCAATGTCACTCGCTTACCCTGTCATGGTCAAGCTTGATCTTCAAAGGTAAGATCTTGTGAGAAAGGGTGTTCACTATGGCCAATAAACCATGCAAAGTTGATTGAAAACAGACAGATTCGCATTTTGATGGCTTCAAGGGCTTAGTCAGCGGACGAGTCGCTGTAAGAATCTCGGGAGTTGCGGAGCTGCCATGAACTAAACCGTTTACGGGCTGAACACTCATTGGATGTCTTTGCTCACTGCTTGTTGTATATCAGTTCAAGACTCGCCCTTGCCTGCTGACGTTGGGTTGCTGGCATTTGGCAAATCTGAATTTTGAAGGAAGCTTTCTGTGTTGCCTGGTACTTCTCGGTGACTAGCAAAGCTTGCCCATCTCAACTCTCCTGCTACAAATCGCTCAACCCTGTCTCGACTCATCGTGAAAGTTAGCTTTGGACAGGGATTGAGTCCTTCCTTGTATGAGTATCTCCAAGTATCTCTTTGGTGCAGGAAAAATGGCTAAGACAGTCTGTATTGTTGGTGAGTTGCGCCTTGTTATGCTGGGTATTCAAGCTGACTCTTGCAGGTGCTGGTCCCTCTGGACTTGTTGCAGCCAAGACCTTGTTACACAACACTGCCCCTGGCGAATTCAAGGTCACTATCTTTGATGCTCAGAAAGATATTGGCGGCCTATGGCCTACGTCCAAGACGGACAATGGACGTCAAGTCCATCCCTTCATGTGGTCGAACCAAAGTAGACATACGATGCAGTTCAGTGAGCTTGCCTGGGAGGACCGCGACCCTCAGCTTCCGCAGGGTTGGATGGTTGGAAAATACCTTCAGAGATACCTTGAACGCTTCTTGACGAACAACACCGATTTTGAGCTTAAGCTTGGCACGCGCGTTGAAAGCGCACAGCGTCCGCAGGGATCAGCTAATGGCTGGGCCGTCAGTGTCAAGTCAGAGGCTGGCACCGAGACTAAGAACTTTGACTACCTCTTGGTGGCTTCTGGCTTCTTTGGCAAGCCCATCATACCCGAGAGTCTGAAAAAAGAGACTGATATCCCTGTCATTCACAGCAGTCATTACAGGGATATCGCGAATCTTCTCGGTAAAGGCCGATCTGGTGGTGGCAAGATTCTTGTCGTCGGAGGACAAATGTCTGGTGTTGAGATCACAGGAACCATCGGCGCGCATCTTTCATCGGAAACCAACTCGCCTGAGCAATCAAAGGTCGTCGATGTCGAGAAATACAGTGTTCATCATGTCATTCAGAGGCCGATATGGGTGTTTCCTCTCTACACAAGCCCCAAAGTAAGACACTATCAGAAGTCTTTGTTTTGGTCAATCACTAATATGCATCTAGCCTACAAACAAAGCCGCGCCGTTTCTGCCTCTAGACTTCTCATCTTACAACCTCAATAACCGACCCAGACCTCTGACCAACACACAAGGGCATATCCCCGAAGAAACGGCAAAGACAGTGCATAGCATCTATAAGGGCGTTCTTGGCACTGATCAGTCTGAATTCTCTCCTTTACTCAAGACCGATGGCACAAATGACAGCAAACAACCCTACCTCGCCGTCAGCGAATGGTATACCGATTTTGTTCGATCCGGATTGATTACATTGTCAAATGGCAAGGTCGAAGGTCTCGACGGCTCTACAGCAACATTGTCCGATGGTACGAAAATCGAAAATGTTGCAGCTGTAGTAGTAGCAACTGGGTTCGACCCTTCACCCTGCATAAGCTATCTCACAGACGACGTTCTCCAGACACTAAATTTCTCCCCAAAGCATATCGATCAGCCTATTGCTCTAGCTTTCCACGGAACTCACCACCCAGAAGTCCCTGATCTGGGCTTTGTTGGATTCTACCGATCACCATACTGGGGTGTCATGCAAATGCAAGCTCGATTCGTGGCAGCTTTATGGTCCGACAGTGTGTCGCCAGGGCGTGAATCGGAGGTTTTTAAGAACAAGCTTGCCGACGACGTTTCTATCCAGCGAACCCTCGACCTGCGAAATGACCCTCGTGTGTCACAATTCCCAATGGGAGACTACCCTTACCTCGTGAACGAGATGGCAGAAGCACTTGGGTTAGAGATTCGCGAGCCTCTTACGCCACCAGTTCCTAATCTACCACACAACGACCTCCCGCTGGACATGCTCACGCCAGCACGGTACTCAAACCCCAACGATGATCAAGAGTCGAAGGATGCGGCAACAAAATCGCTAGAGCAGACACGCAAAGATGCGACTGACGGCCTTACAACTTCAAGATTTGTGGCCCACGCTGTATTCCGCAGCCTCCTCGGCACGTGGAAGCTGGAGCGCGATCTCATCAGCAAACTACCATCTCACCCAAGTGGCCACTTCAGTGGTACCGCGCAATTCCTCCTCCGCGAGAAAACAACCGATGGTTTACGATGTGCCGGAAACCCCAGCGAAGACTCTACGGACGGTGAAGGTCTGGGTATGGAATATCTCTACATTGAAGAAGGCGAGTTCAAGACAGCTCAAGGCTTTGGTTTCAAAGCCACACGTCGCTACGTCTGGCGCTACGATGAGCTCAAGGACGTGCTGAGTGTATGGTTTGCTAAGCCGGAGGATCTAAAGCGTGCAGACTACCTCTTCCACGAGATTGAGTTTGCAAAAACGACAGAGAAGGGATGGGCGGCCAAGGCGGGGCATTTGTGTATTGACGATTACTACGATGTCAAGTACAACTTTGCGTTCCAGGCTGTGAACTTGAAGGAGTGGATGATTGAGTATACGGTTAAGGGACCTAAGAAGGACTATACCATTACCGGAACTTATACTCGATAAAACCTCTGTCTATGAGCGGAACGTAAAGCAGATAGAATAAAAATACAGGGGAATTGGATGGTCGTGATGCATCTCCGCGGCAGGATCGGACAGAAGGCGGACCGGGCCGATGTTTGAACTTTCCCCACAGGTCAAAAGCGAGATGCAAGATGGGAACCAGATTCGATCTACCTGGGTAGTATTTCCTGCATCCGCGGAACCAGTCCTTTGGGTTTTGATGCTAGCAAGGTCAGATCATCTGCAGGCACTCTATAATTGCGGCTCCGAACCTGCAGTCCGCAGCGACTTCCTGGTGTAAATCAGCGAATCTAAAACTGCCTGACGGGTGCTTTGATTTCGGTCTAAAAGAGATGTAAACGATAATGTGCGATGTTACTGACGAACAGTAGCAGTATCATCTATCACACAGGTGAGAAAAGGAGAGCGACCTTTCTGGAATATAGTATAAGAGATACGACGATGAAATTCATGACAAAGCCTCATTTAGTATGATGACATCTCTGAGGATTTTAGGGAAGTGAAGTTACAGCAATATATATCTTTAGATTTTGGCCTGATAGTATATCATGGCCAGTCATCGACTTTATAGACCACCAAATGTTTGTCAATAGCCTATGTATCTCATGTGTTATGCTTCCTCTAAGAAGTATTAAGCTCCAATAACAGACGAGATGTACAAAAGGCCAAATAGGAAAATTGTATAAATATCCCTCTACACATCGAGACTCTCATAATATTAGGACGCACCACCTCTCCCCAGATGGCTTGATACGGGATGAACAAGCCGTATTCGCGAACCTGACAAAACACCTTTGGTTGTCATCGAGATGGGAAACAAAAGTCTGATGATTTAGCGATCAGGCCATTTCGTAGGGGGACTGGGGTTCTGCATCCCTTGTCCCTTGCATATCGGCCGATGTACGGGCCCGGGTGGGGCATTTTGACCCCGGAACCCCGGACACGGACACCGAACGATTCTGGGGAGTTGCTTTCCATGATTCTGGGAATTTTAAAATTGAGGGAACGATGAGTCAGATACTCTCGGCTGATTGGCGAGCGCGGGGTACATTGGAGAATTTTATGCTGTACGGAGATGTTTATATGCCGTTGAAAGCTGCCTCGTAGTGTCGTCAGCAACAACCCATAGAGACAGGAATGCGTTTCCTAAGAAACGCCAATGAACAAAAAACCCAAAATAATCATTTTCGAGTTCCATCATTCGTTGGAGGCCAACTCAATTGTCAGCTTTCAAGTTGCCCCCTCTCCTTAAAAAGACGCACAAACATGCTTGGCATTCAAGCTATGGATATGATATGGTCTGATTTTTGATGGCACATGCTGACGACACCGCTGTTATTGGCAAGAGTATAGAGAATATTGGTGGTAAATGCGTTGTAGATTGATAGTCTATGGCCTCCTTTTTCGTCGTATGCTGTGTGGCTGTGTCTGTCTGAGAAATGGCTCCATTCTCTTTTGTCTCTGTAGCAAGGAGGAGCATGTCAAATAAAGTCTGATTTGATGTAAATTTAAAGTATATTTATACTCAAGATGAGCCTTCCCGTTGTGGAGAATGCCTAGACAACTCTAATGCACCTTCCAAGCTTACATCCCAGCGTCCCTTCAGAGACCCCGCGCAATTAAGGAAAGAGCTGAACGTCGCACAAAAATACTCCTTCCAGGTTCTTATATTCGACCTTGTCTGCCTTGACCTTGCATTCTTACATTCTGCACCCCTTCTACTTATTCCATTCATACTCTTCGTTTCATACCTACTTTCAATCATCTCAACATGAAGCTCGCCGTATTCAGCACCAAGCCCTACGACAAAAAGTACTTGACGTCCGTTCTCGACGCCAAGCATGCTGCCTCGGGCATTGAGCTCGTCTTCCACGAGTTCGCTCTCAACGAGGATACTGTCTCTCTGGTCGAAGGAGCCGATGCCATCTGCGTGTTTGTCAACGATATTGTCAATGACAATGTCATTTCAGCTCTGTCAGAATTTGGCGTAAAGGCTATTTTGCTGCGTTGCGCAGGCTTCAACAACGTTGACCTCGACGCCGCCCAACGTCTCCGCATAATGGTCGCCAACGTTCCTTCTTATTCCCCCGAAGCTGTCGCTGAATTCGCCGTTGCTCTCATCCAGACTCTCAACCGAAAGACCCACCGCGCTTATAATCGCGTTCGTGAGGGTAACTTTGCCCTCGATGGTCTTCTTGGAAAGACTCTCCATGGAAAGACCGTCGGCATTGTGGGTGTCGGAAAGATTGGTCTTGCCACTGCTCGCATCATGAAGGGCTTCGGCTGCAAACTGCTCGCCTACGATCCCTTCCCTTCTCCCGCCTTCGATGAGTATGGCGAGTACAAGGATCTCGAGGACCTTTTGCCCCAGTGCGATATTGTCAGTCTGCATTGCCCACTTATGGAGCAAACACGGCACATCATCAACCGCGAAACTCTGGCTCTCATGAAGCCGGGCGCTATGTTGGTCAACACCTCACGAGGTGGTCTGCTCGACACCGAAGCTGTCATCCATGCACTCAAGACGAACCATATTGGTGGTCTTGCCCTTGATGTGTATGAGGCAGAAGGAGAGCTCTTCTACAACGACCACTCCTCCACAATCATTCAAGACGATAAGCTCATGCGTCTCATGACCTTTCCCAATGTGGTAGTTTGTGGCCACCAGGCCTTCTTCACCGAGGAGGCTCTTACCGAAATCGCCGAATGCACCCTTGGCAACCTCGAGGAGTGGATAGAAACCAAGACGGCAAAGAACTCATTGACTAAGGACCTTAAGCTGCGACGTCGTGAGTCACTGCCCGTCCGTGCCATCTAAACTCGGCCTTGTCGCTTTTCGAGATCCTGCTCTTCGTGGCAGCGATGTCTGAGGAACGAATGGTGAATATCCGATACTCGAGCCTCTGGTCGCACTGCTTAGACAGAGCTCTCTACGGACCTGCGCTTATTGCTTTTTGCCATCATCTAAGGCTTAGTATGATGACCTAGTGTTAGCGGGAGATAAGAGAGACGGGCCCTTACCATGTGGTTCACCCACCAAGTGGACCTTGAAGAATCTGATGCGACCCATCTCATCACCGAAGTGCGCCGGCGCAAATCAAGGTCGCACGAACTTCTCCTTATCCCCTGAAATTCCCGTTTCTATGGACCCCGGCTGTGGTAGCTGCGTCATGTTTTCGTTTCATGGGTTTTCGTGCGCTTCGGGTTTAGGTTTTCATGAAAAGGGTGAAGGAATATTGTGTTAGAGCTGCTACCGTCAGTAACGTTCAGTTTGGCAGGACAAGGCATGCTTCACAGAGGGCACATAATAGAGGCATCGATAATGTATTGTTTTCAATAAAACAGCCCTAAATTCAATGGGTATTATGCTAAATATCCAAGTACACTCTAATGCTTTTCCATGCATATCCACCCATATGCAGGTCCTGTCCAAATATTATTACCATCGAATCTCTCTCTAGCCGTCATCACGTCTAAGTCCGGGTCTATTTTTGCAGTGACATAGTCCATCAAGGACAACATAATAGGAAAGCTGAATTGTTTTGATCAACTTAAGGGTTGCTGACGTAGCTTCGAGCGCGGCGCAAGTCCTCGTCCTCAGAATCGTCGCGAACCTGATTGCCCGCGCTGTTGCGGCTCTTGGCTTTCTCGATATCATCGACACTCTCATCCTCGCCAGCGTAAGCGTACTTGCTGCGCTCACGAATCTTGGCACCGTACTGCCAGAACAGGAAGGGAATAGCACAGCATGCAAGTCCGAGGAAGGCCAGAAGAGTAGAGGCCCACTGGTCACCGAGACGTTCGTACATCTGCTCAGTGAATAGGACAACAGCGGCACCCCAGAAACTTCGAATACAAGTCTTTGCTGCAAGGGCAGAAGCGGCTTGGTGCTGGTAGGAATCGACGAGGTAGTTGTTGGCAGAGTTGTAGAGGAAGATGAAACCGAAACCGACAGGGAAACCACCCATAGCAGGACCAGCCCAGGAGAGATTCTCGTAAGAAGTCCATGCGAAGATGAAAAGACCGATGGGAATGCACCAGCATGAGATCATCATGGGAATCAGACGGACCTCAGCGGGAGGATGACCATTGTGCTTCTTGACCAACTTGAGGTAATGCTGGTTGACAAATGGCGCACAGAAGGCAGACATGATAACACCGACTGCAATGGGAATGAACATAAGACCAGTCTTTCCAGCAGAGTATCCTTTGCCCTTCTGGTAAATGATGGGATAAGCGACGAAGAACATGTACAGAAGGCCGTAGAGGACACTCATATACAGAGAAATGAGGAACACAATGAGTTCGCCAAAGAGGAGCTGGAAAGGTCGGATAAGGAAGATTCTAAGACGTTCAGAGATGGGACGCAAATCGAGTTCCTGCTCAGTGACATGGTCGGTCTCGCCAGTCTCGGCTCGGAGCTTGCGGGCGCGACGGGAGAGGATAGTAGGGGCGTAAGTCTCGGGGACGGTGAAGGTGATGAGAATCCAGACGATGAAGGCGAGGATGAGTTGGATCCAGTAGAGCCAGCGCCAGCCAGCAGCGTCAGAGAGGAAACCACCAACGAGGGGACCAACTGTAAGAGGTATTAGCATGAATATGTATAGTATGAGGATGCTTGAGTTTACTTACTGGCAGGACCGATGAAGGGAGCAGCAGAGAATGCAGCCATGGGAACACCACGCTCCTCATTCTTCCACAGATCGGCAAGTGTACCACCGACGAGAGTCATCGGCGCAGAGAAGGCAATTCCACCAATGGCACGGCAGACGAGAAGAGTCTCGATGTTGGTGGCCACAGCGCAAGGAATAATGAAGATGAAGGCAACGAACAGAGTAGATCCGCTGTATTCTGTTAGTAACACTCTTTATAGTACCAAAGCTGAGGGTAAAACTTACTAGATGATTCTTCGTCCGTAAATCTCAGACAAAGGCGCAAAAGCCATAGGTCCAACACCGAAACCAACAACAAACAAACTGATACTCGCAAGGGCAAGCTCTTCGCTCACATGAAGATCCTTCGTCACACCCGCAATATCAGCAGTGATGACAGACGAACAGAAGGCAACAACAAAGCAAGTCAGCGCAACACACATAGTGCACCACCACTTGAACGCTTTGCTCCAATTCTTAGGGTTTCCTTGGTCTCCTGGCGTAAAGGCAACGAGCTTGTAGCGACGCTCGGTTCCAGGCTCATGGTTTGTGGACTTGCGAGCGATCTCTTCGGGTTGCACAGGACCGGGGATGGCACCGCCTGGGACTTCGACGCGGTACTCATCGAGGTTGGCGTTTGCGCTGAGGGTACGGTAGGGGAGGTCGATGTCGAGATCTGGATCGCGGTGTTCCTTTTGAGAGCCGTCTCTTGAGTGACAGTGGCTGTGAGAGAGGGGGCGGCGGACGCGGGACATTGCGCTTTGGTGGGTGTTTATGGGAGCAAATGTTGCTTCATCTCCGCGGTTTTCGTTATCGAGGGTTGTTGAGGATCGATTTGTGTTTGGTTGATCCATGATGAATAGACAGAGTATTCAACTCTAGGTATTAATTAAGAAAGAAGATATGACAGACAAAAAGTAAAGATGAGAAGCAAGCTAATGTCTCATTCAAGATGTTCAACCCAGTATAATTCCACAAACAAGGACGAGGGGGCCAAGCCCACCTCTATATACTACTCTCTTCATTTCCTGACCCAAAGAATTCTCGCCGAAGTAGTAAAAGAGAATTACTCCACTTGATATCGCCGCACCCGAATTCCGGGTCTGCACCGTGGAAAGTGGATACCGCCACCCGGACCTCAAAGATCCACCTCTGCGGATGCGGCTACGAACCGTGCGGCTCCATCCGATATCAATAAGCACAGAAGCCAGACAAGATAAACAAGACAGCCAAGCATAACCAGACATCAGCACAGGACAGGGGTTGTGATCAAGTCAATGGGGATACTTCGGTATTGAACTGCAGTGTAGTGTAGTATTATCGATTCATCTGTGCTTCTTTGATCAGGGGACATACTACCATCCTATGCTGTCAATCCTTGTCCCCTTGGGAGCCTCATTATCAGCTGCATGTTTTTCTCCTTTTTCCTCTCGCATGCTTTTCCTTCCCCTAGCTTATCTTGATTCAACTCTGCTTAGCATACACTTACACCGATCTTACGCTAGTCCTCGGTCTGCATGAGTCGAAGTAAAGATCTTTACGGGCGTCTCTGAGTCTCCACCTCGGACCCGATGTGGATCTGCTCTCTCTCTCTACAGTTATCGCCCGGTCATCGGAAGCTGGGCCCTGGGCTGAACTTCAAAAGTAGCGAGACAAGCTAAAAACTCAAGCTTTGCGCCAACGTCATTGATGCTACTCTGATCCCTGCTAATCTAGCGGCAATAACCCTGGTAATAACTTCAAAGAAGTATCATGTTGTTTATTGATGCTTTCTATCACTGTCAACCCATAATGTAATTTCTGCCTTCCCGGAACATCACCGAATCTCCCTTCATCCCCAACATGTTACGCTATCATCAGATCAGCTTAATTGAGTTCCATGTTGACCTTCGCGATTCCATTTAGTGCTATACTGACCATGCATTCATTGCTGTCGCTTTCCAGTATCCTGGTAGCGCATCCGTGGTATCGTTCGACCTGCGGCAGTTGAAAAGCCACATCTGTCTTTGTCGACAGGGCTGTTTCTAAATTCGTCAAAGGCTCAACAAACACGTTTGGTGCTGTGACAATCTGATCGTTGTCACTCATGATATAGTCGCCATTAAAATCGACCTGTCGTAAGGTACCGTCTGCTTGCACAATAGCACGGCTCGAGGTCTTTCCACGCCCGCTACGTAAAGCCCACGCCCGTGCCCACCCCTGTGTGCTGAACGCCCAAAGAACCGTGTCGGGTCCCAAATCCATGGCAAGCTCCACCAGATTGTGACAGACAGAAACGGGCTGTCCTCGGATTTCGACTGGGCGAGGCAATGTCTTTCCTGCGGAGGGACTTCCTGGAAGCTGAATGCTGCTGTAACTTCCTTTGATCCGTTCGCCCATTCCACCCAACATATTACCTTCCTCCTCATACTGGGTTGCATTCATGCACATTTGACGACATCGACCTTCTGATATGACGGCAAACAGATCGAGGGGTATCGTGTAGAGGACGATCATCTGCATGTCTGTGTCTGAAGACTCTGGTGGATCGAGTTTAATAGACGTGACACCGGCACGTTCTCCTGGGTCCCCTAGACTGCTGTCCCCACCAGTAACCGAGAATGTTGCAGCGACACAGAGGCCATGGCAAGTGTCAAATTCGGCTGTGTATAATACGGGTAGCAAAGAATCGAAGGGAGGGGGAAATCGGGCCTCGCAAATCAAGCGATTCGAGGACCCAGCCGGTGCATCAGTGCCCAAAGAAAGGGTCCCAGTTCTGGGATCTGTGTACAAGAGGTGGTGTCCATCACTCAGTGGAACGGCTCTGTAGTGATCCGTGATGCTGCTGGTGGAATAGCCAGCATGTTTCTATCGTTGTTGGCCTTGACCATCGCGTGCTTTCGCCAATAAATGTTGGGCCAGCAGATCATTTGCTCTAATGTCTCCACTGGTCGGGTTCATCGCCATTGAGTCAAACTGTGTGTTCTCTTCAAACACCAGATCTCGGGGTTTCATTAGCGGCCGGGCAGGGAGTTTCCGGTTCATCCGAACAGATTGCCCAGAGCTACCGTAATCGTCGATTATCGTCACTCGAATCAAAGTAATCTGATTATGACAATTCAAATGCTGACTGATGCTGTATAGGTAGGTATAAAACGATTGTGTATGACACACTCGGGAATGGGTGAGTTAAGATGAAGAGACTGATGTGGATGACGATGGAAGAAGAGAAGCAGAATGATTGCGCAGGCACCTGGGTATAGCAGTTGGGTAAGGTAGGTAGGTGACTGCCTAAACCAAAGCTGCCTACACCTAGGTAAACCAGTGGAGGCAGGACCTAGTTAGGTGCAGTCATGAAACTGGAAGGCACATGTGCCAGGAGTGGAAGGAACTGGTGGCAGGGGCTCATTGAAGATATCGCCAAGGATCAGATCAATTCCGTGTTCACCATCAGGGTACAAATTGATCTATACTACCTACTAAGGTACTTTTCAAGCGACTATCGTGTACTACTGCGATTAAAGAAAAGGAACGGGCGTAAACGATACTTATTCAAACTTCCCATGCCAAAGCGAGCGCTATATCCATGCACGTATACGTCAAGTGCCCTCATTAAACATTATTTCCCCCGTTGTCTCGCCAAACATTGTCATCCCCTATACCAAGTGTGCCATCCACACCTTGCAGAATAGGGCGTTCACTCTCCTGCGTCGACTGTGTGTCATCCGTAACAATTGGAGGTGGTGGCTCGTCGTAAATCCACGGTTGCGGGAGCCTGTGGCAGAATTAGTTTGTGGTAATGACGGGTTTCCGAGTGATACTTACGGAGCAACAAGGCTGGGGTTGTTGAACTGCATTCCCTTCTCCTTGTACTCATCCAATGTGCTTCCCCGGCGCAAAAGGGTTTGCGAAGGTCGAGCGGCATTCTCATCCTCGAATGCATCATCCATTGCAGCTGCATCGTCCGAGTCCTCGTTGGCCCTAATGGCACGGAGGGCAATGTACTTGGTCAAAGGCTCATATCGGCGCTTGATATAATAGGTGTACCAAATGGAAAACGGAATCAGCGGCAGGACGGAAACCGATTGAATAAAACCTTTAGACGCCGCGATCCGGCCCACCATGACGAGCTCAAAAACAAGCAAGCCAACGATGACGCGGTAGCATATTATTCTCCACGCGCCGCCGGTGGCATGTTGAGGTTGATCCATTGCGTAAAGTACCATGTACTTGAAGGTGAAATATCCAAGGATAAAATAAACCATTCCGACAAGTAGAATGAAGAAACCCCAGTTCAAAACACTGTATATGATGCACAGGTTGAACACGAGCAATGAGGTAGGCAAGAAGAAGCCATACTGGAAAACAGGAGGCTTCTTGAGCTCAAGAGCGTCGCGCGGTGTCTTGGATAGCCATTTGAGGAAAGGATAGAGGAACACGCTTCCTGCCTCGAGAATTCGGAAGGGCATGAGACCAATTCCCTGTAGCATAATGAAGCAAATGTAGAAGACTGAGAGGTCTCCCACGTCTTGGGCTATAGTTGCTGGGATCTTGCTTGTGTCCTTGACAAGGTTCTGCAACTCAGACCAAAATTGAATCCCAGTCTTCGAGATTGCGAAAACGAAGAAGGTATTGAAGAAGGTGAAAAAGTAGTTCTTGGAGATAACCGACAGCTCCACGTCGCCTTGTGAAATCATTCCTTGTTGGTTGGAGAGAAAATCGTACAAGTAAGGAACAGCAACGTTAAGAAGCGAGACAACCAGTGCCGGCAAACCATTCGATGCCAGAGAATAAATAATGGTGTGGTCTTTTAACCATCTAACCAGTGCAGGAGATACTTTTTCGATTGCACAAGGAGTCATTAAACCAGCTAGGAAAGCAGTCGGGGTAATGAAGACGAGGGTAACAATGATGATGACAGTCGTGACGGCCCAAGACTTGAGACGGCGAATGCCCCGAGGCGCGTACGTGTTTCTCCAAACAAGATCCGAGGGCGCTGGGGTTAGTTTTGTCAAAAGGCGACCCGGTCTAGGGTCGATGCGTGCCTGGATTGCCATTTGACACGACGCAACGGAGTCCATGGTAACGATCGCCATGTCCGTGGGTGCATACGACTTCTTGCGGGCCTCGGTGACCTGAGCATCTAACCTCCGAAGTCTTTCCTCGTAATAATCGATAGCGTCCACATTGCGGGATCGTAGGCCAAAAGTACCATAGCGTATGTTAACTTTAGGCCTTCCTTCGTCACCTGAATCCCAAGGCTCTTGCTCTGAATCGAGGAGGCGTCCATTTTCTCCAGCGTCTCCATTTGCTTCATCTTGACCAGTCTCTGAGACCTCGCGGTCGCGCCTTCGTTGGTGTCCGTTGTCTTTCCTCTTTTGCCGCTGGTGTTTAAGAAACGTGGCCCAGGCGCCCTCAAGGCATCTCAGTGCAGTGTCTCTCGCATCGACAAGGTCGTCAAGCTTCTTCCATTCCCGACAAATTAGAACCCTCTCGACAGTTCCAATTTCCAGCTTCTCGATCAGATTTTTTATGGCGTCTTCCGATCGTAAATCCTCCGGTATGCCTGTGAGGCGAAACGTCCTGTCTGTAACGGTAGATTGGGAACCGAGATAGTCTTGACGGAACTTGATAACGCGATGGGTTTCAAGGTTAAGATAGTATACGGTCAGCCCAACGAAGAAGTAGGTGAAGAAGACATAAGCCCACAGCCAAGTCTTTATCCAGCTCTGATCTGCCTTGTCCTTGCCCTTGAGCACATCGATGAAGCTCGCGTTTGAGAAGATGGTTTGATCCGATTCGTAAAATGCGTTGAGGTCGGGTGTTTTATCGCCGGAATCACCTTTCCCGGGTGAGAAGCCTTCATAGATGTGATTTATTGGTAAGAGTATAAGAGTCGCGAAACATGCCATGACAGCGAAGAGTCGAATTGCCATCTTGAAGAAGCTTAGGAACTGTATGCTGTCAGCATCTATTAGGCATTCTCGAAGAACCATTGAATCATACCACAAAGGCATCAAGTCCAGCAGAAGCCAAGACTTGCTCCTCAGTGATCTTATAAAGCGTAGGTATCCATCCAAAGGCGGAATTGGATAAGGTAGGTAGACCAAGCTGGTGGTCGAGACGACGTTTTCGCGCAGCATAGAGGGAAGGCCATCGTGGGCGTAAAAACTGTCAAGGGATCAGCACTGTGTATTATTTTGATTCAACTGCATGAGATAGCTCTGGAAAGGCATTGTCAGTCGAGTAGGGGGCAAACATACACAGAAGAGAAGGAAGGCCGAGACACCGATAGCCAGAGACAACACGAACTGGACCTCGGCGTTCTTCCCTAGATCAGGTTTGACTGCCGCATCTCCCGAGCAGTTTCCTTCATCAGACTTATCCCCCATGATCAAATTCATCTCGAGAGACATGATGATCGCTCGCAGATGAAGAGGTTGGCGTTTGATGGCGCGGGATGCAAGGCTGAGTCCATTCACGTTGCTTGTGGCGCCTGACGCATGAACCGATGACGTACGGAGACGGTGAGGAAGGACCCGCATAAGCTTCGCTTAGCTGGCTGAGTCAACGTTCATGCAAAGCAAATTGGCTACCCTAAAGCTACCTCCTACTCAATTGTAAGCCGCAACATCTCGATCTGTTTTGTTCCTAAAGCATGTTAACAATCTAACAGTGCGGTACATAATCAGCTACGGTAAAACCAAGCCATTATGGAGGCTTGCGTCAAAAGCATAGAGAGTGGAATTGGAAGACGTCTCAAGTTTCGGTGTGCCTTATCGGCTACTGGATAACGTTGCGCGCCACTTCCAGAGGTTCAGTCCAGACAATACAAATCGTTTGGAAATGCTGGTTGTCGAATCAGAAGGCATATCGGGATTTAGATCTTGAAAACTGGTAGACCAGGGTACGTTTACACAAACTCAAAGCAAACTCAAAGTACATGCTCCAGCAACAGTGCTCCCTGCTTTCATAAGAAGACAACCGGCCCTTTGAGACCCAGTCGAGACAGAGCTCCACAGCTTCTACCTACCATCGTTCTACAAAGGAGATCATCTCCTGATCTCAAACTTCAAGGAAGCCCAGAGTAAGCGCCGTAGAACTTCATTGCTGAAACAACTCAGATGAAAATCAAAATTGCGCAACTGGGAACAGTAGAGTCGTCTGCCACCCGGAGAAACTCACAGTATCCTTGTAGGAAGTACCACGAAGTTGTCTTGTTATGAAGAACAGAACAAGTATTCCTACCCAGATGAGTTAATTAATAAGTCTTCCTATTCGTTTCATAATTGGAGACTGAAAGGGGTCATCGGTTTGTGGTCTGCTAGTCAGTTTCGATTTCTATAAGAGATAGGACAAAGAGTATGATTTGAGATGCATGTGGGAGCCGAACGATGCGTACCTAGTCAATGCTTTGCCAAGCCCTCTCTGTCAAGTACTGTCGTCACATCCGTTGCCCAGACTTCTGGAAACCTTCTGGCAGACATGTTAGCTGCAGGCGAGCTTGGCAAGTTTAAAGAGGTTATAAGATGACGGCACCAGCGAACTGTAGTTTTTATTAAGGAGATCTACTTGTAGAACTAAGATTAGATGTCAAATAAAGAAGAGTAGACAGCGGATAATCAAGATATTGCTCTTCGTTCACGAGAACTTACACGGAATGAACTCCATATTGGAAGTCTAGTCCCAGGGCAGAAAGGCCCGAGCATCTCCGGTAGGTCTGTGCTTCCGGGTCCGGCTTCCAGGTTCCCATGAACCCTGTAGCCCTGCAACTCCGTTGGGAGATCTATTCTGCCGTGTCGGCCCTGATCGGCACGCAGATGATCCCACTAATGCAGCCGTTTGTCGCCACTTTTGAACTTGATGTTGGATGATGGGGTTCGTGACAATCTCACTTTGATCTCTATGGTCTCTTCGTATAGTATCAAGTCGTCTTAGAGTTATTGTCCGCCCGTGGTTTAGAATGATATCATTCTCCATTAAATCACTTCGTCAAGTTTACAAGTACGGCAAAGAGTCCGATGAAACGTCGATAGCTGGATTTCAACAAATAGGAATTGATAGAAACCACTAAAGGAGTGAACTGGCCATGATGTCTCCTTCTAGTAAGAGAACTGAGGAGGATGTGATCTTGTGTTGCTTGCTTAACATAGAAGTCTCCTAAAGATGCTATTTTCAAATGATTTTGCTCACACCTGTCTTGATCAGAGTATCAGGAATTGGATAGATGGGTAACTTGGCAAGAGAGGCAGTTGATCCATCTCTACCTAATTAGCATCTTGTATTCTATACCAAGCCAAAGGACTCATCATATGCCAGTTGAAAGATTTCAAGTCATGACTGGTTGTCAATGGGGAGTGGCTACCTAGACATATCCCCTGCTCTTGCCGTTATGAATAGAAAGGTTAGATTATCTGGGCCCCACGCCTGCTCGAACGATATTCCCAAATGGATGAAGCGATACACTTGGAGAGAGGAACCTCCTGGTACTGTAAAGAGGGAGAGAGGACAAGAGCATTGGCTCGAAACCGACTGCCTCACCACATGATTCCATAAGCCATCGATCCCGCCTCTTCCTTCCATCTCCACACCGGCTACCTCCAGTCCGCCTTCTCTGACCTCAGTACGGCAATGATCTTGAAAAGTTCCAAGTCAGACCATGTGGGACTAAGCTCAATGAATAGGATGCTTTGTCAAACTGGGTAGATACTCTCCACAGGGGACAACGCCTTGACGTTCACCGGAAACAACGCGCGTTTGCCTATTGGTTGGCAATGAGGTAAGTGGCTTTCTTGAGCGAACTTCTCAGATCAAAGTCTTGACCGTGAAAATAATAAGATATGTGGTTCGGACATGCTCTCAATCATGAGCGCCATCGGAGACGCCTCATGTCAACAGGGAAGAACGAGTGCGCAGTACCTAACAGAAGGTAACATCAGCTATTGCAGCGAAACAACCGCCGAATTTACCAACCAGGCAAGAACGCCTTTTCACACGATCTAATCTAATCTCTGTGGATCGATCATTCTTGGTAGCTCCAAAAGCCGCTAACAGACTCGTCCCTTAGGACCAAAGCGCCATCTTGAATCCACTGCGGCTCAGAGACGACAAACGAAAACCTTTTAGTTCGAGATCAACCCGAGGAAAGAGGTCATCGAGCTTATAGACTGGAACATGACGGGCGACTTGCCTCAGTGGGCCACGCAACAACCGTCAGAGTGCCGCAAAAGCGAAGCCATGGATATTTGTGAAAGCAGCGCGTCCAAGCCCATGACCTCCAAAGTCCGATGCCTTAAGGGTTTCGAGTCTCCGAATCGTGTTTGATGAATCCTTCTCGATTACCAAAATGGAGGCAAATTGAATGTCATGCCATGAATGCATTATGGTCAATTTCCCTCCCTTCACTTGGATCAGATAATGTTCAGGCCCACTGTTGAATCCTCCTTTATCGGATTATCTGATCAGATAAAAGAAACTACAGCGAGAATCCCTGCATCCCAAAAGACCCTCTGCTGCCGGTATTAATCTGTTTATGGTAAAGATCATCTGTAGGTTTTTCATCCTTGTTTGTTTTTTTCAACAGCAAGACAATTTTATTCCCTAACGACCGATGCTAGGGAAGGATTCTCATCCATCCTACCCACGCTGCTATGCAGTAAACACTCCACTTCATCCGCTCGACCTGCCAGTACCGTTACAATAACCATGAATCGATGGCTACTCCTGATGCTCCTTTACGGATTTTCACTCTAACAGATCACTTGGCATTAGTCCGACTCCCGAACCGGCGACTGGCGAGCTGATCCGGGACGGACCCAGTAACTCAACTCGTGCCATGCCCATGATTCTACGGACCCAGCAAGATAATCAACTTGACCCATATCGCATTGCCACTTGTGAAGAAGAAGAAGTGATGGACAGGTTCCTGCGACTTTTCTGGAGAATACAACATTGGGTATAAATCTCAGCGCTCAGCGTGCTGCTGAGTTACAGTTTGTCCTCTCCACCTCGACATTTAAAAGTATTGAGCGTCCAGCAAAGTGCGATACCCACCGTTGCATCTCTACTGTTCTTCTCGACTGTCTTGGCCATCCATTATCTTGAGGCCTTAAGGCTTAGACACTTTAACATGGCCGCTCCTATTAGCCCTGCCCAAGCCCAGGGCGATTTCGAAAAGCAGATCCAGGCCGAGAACCGCGTTATCAGTGACTTTCCCAATAAGGATAAGGAAAGCGACTCTGACGATGGCTCTGAGACAAAGCAAGATGGTGTCAAGCGTGTCGAGGCCATCACCAAAATCTGGTCTCCTGGTATGATGTGGGCTGTCTTCATCTTGTGAGTCGTTATCATTTCAGCTCAAGACTAAAAGAAACACGCTGACATCAGTAAGTCTTTACTTGGTCAACTTCGTGGATACACTTCTCCAGTCTGTTCATGCTAGTCTGGTGCCTTATGTGACCTCTTCATTCAACCAGCACGGCCTGTTGGCTATCACTAGCGTCTTCGGAAGCATCATTGCTGGAGTATCCAAGCTCGCAATTGCCAAAATCATCGATATCCGTGGACGCAATGAGGGTTTCATACTGATGATTCTCATTATCATTGTTGGAATGATCATGAAGGCTTGTTGCCAGAATGTTGAGACCTATGCCGCTGGACATACCTTCTACTGGGTTGGACACGTTGGTTTAAGCTACATCATCGATGTCGTCCTCTCTGACATGACCTCTCTCCGTAACCGCATGATCATGTTTGGTCTGTACATGAGCCCTCGGCTTGCTTCGACCTTCGGTGGCCCTACGATTGCCGACCTCTTCTACAAGCATTCGACCTACCGATGGGCTTTCGGCTCGTTTTGTATCATCCTTGTTTTCTTCTCAATCCCTGTATCGGCCATCTTTATGTGCCATGAGATCAAGGCCAAGAAGCTTGGATACCTGCCTGAGAAGAGCCAGCGCAGTGTTTGGGAATCTACCAAGCACTACGTTGTGGAGTTTGACGTTGTTGGTATGGTCCTTACCATTGCTGGCTTCTCTTTGATCCTGACCCCCCTCAACATTGCCACGAGAGCACCCAACGGCTGGAAGACTGGCTACATCATCGCTATGATCGTTGTCGGTGTTGTATGCCTCTTCGGGTTCGCTGCCTGGGAGAAGTGGTATGCCAAGGTCCCCTATGTTCCCTTCAAGTTTCTCAAGGACCGAACTATTTTGGGTGCTTGCCTTCTCAGCGCTTTCCTGAACATGTCTATCTTTGCCTGGGATACCTATTACAACTCGTATCTCCAGGTCGTTCACGGTCTCGGTATTGCTACCGCTGGATACACACTCAACGCCTTCTCTGTCACGTCGACCATTTTGGCACCATTCATCGGACTGTAAGTTCCACTACTACAGCAATTAGTCTTGACAAGTTTGCTAACATGATGTTTAGTTTCCTCCGTTGGTATGGAAGATACTACTGGCCTGCTGTATTCGGCATTCCTTGGTGTGTGCTTGGCACGGCGCTCCTCATTCACTTTCGACAACCTGGCAACGACATTGGGTACCTTGTCATGTGCCAGGTTTTCCACGGTGTTTGCGGTGGTATTTGGGCTATGACCGGACCTCTTGCCATCATGACCCAGGTCACTCATCAGGAGATTGCTGTCGTCCTCGCCCTCTACTCCATGTTTGGCTCCATCGGACAGGCCATCGGATTTGGAATATCAGGCGCTCTTTGGACCAACGATCTACCTACAGAGATATACAATGCCCTTCCTCAGGACGCCAAGAATCAGACTGCTGCTCTTTATGGCGACATGAAACTTCAGATGGCTGATCCTATTGGTACTCCTATCCGAGATGCTGTTGTTTACGCCTACGGCGTTGTCCAACGCGAGATGGTTATCGCTGGTTGCGCTTTCCTGCCTTTGATTTGTATTTGCGTTCTTGTCTGGCGTAACAAGCCCATCGACAAGCAGCAGACCAAGGGAAACGTCTTCTAGGCAATGCCACTGTCGCCAGCAGAGCAAAAGATATTTACTCCAAAAAGCATTTTTCCGACATGTATTCAAAAGTACTCTGTTTACGATACCATCATTCATTTTTAAAAATATAAATATAAATCTGTTATGTTTTCCCATGTCGTTTTTCAAGCCGGCCCAATCGCCCTCTCTGTGAATAAAATTGTATGAGTCCGAAGATTGTATCCTGGTCAATCTCGATGTCACTTCCCTAAGCCATGCACCGAGAAGATGCATCTAGAGGTATGCTGATATCATGCGTCAGTGATGAAGCCAAGTGCATTTCGTGCATGAAATGATGATAACCTCGATCCCATTATCAATGCGTTAATATACGGCTGTCAGCACCGATCCACGGCAAGTTGCATATATTGAAGGATACCCGCATCACACCTTTGTCTCGTGAGTTTGCCATCTCAATTGTCGTCCTGTCATAGGCACATGAACCGCCGGTGTAACCTTTCAAGCAATGGCGGAGCCGAAACATGTCGGTTGCTCGGCTTTGAGTCTCCTCTGCTTTTTTTGCAAACACTAGATTATGAGATATGATGTCTGACTTTCTCTGGCTGATTCGAGATGCAAGCAACCGCGCTCACAAGATCAATGACTGCTTGGCTTTGTGAAACATGCCGCACAATGCGACAGAGATGGTGATGAGAATCTGACTTTGGAGGAAGATGGATTATCAATCCAAGTCGCGACGGCAACTGGCAGTAGATCGACGGAAAGATGCAGACGGACATACCCACGGGATTTCGAGTCGTGGAAGAGCTCGTTCAAGCCTGTATCTTGACTACAAGCAATATGGTTACAAGAGAGTGGATTAAAACACCAGCGACGAGGCATGGCTGATAGAGATGAAGAAGCAAACGTCGCAATTCATCAGATGATAAACTCATTGTTAACTAGAGACCAGTTTTCGTCCCGAGTTTGTTGTTTCTTGAGTATCTGATCGAGAGATGAACTATGCTATTCACAACTACACATCATCTGCCAGTGTATAGCCACTCCCTGAACTGCCCATCAAACGAAATGGAATGATGTCTGTCATCTTGAAGCACACATGTCGGTCACATCTAGATGCATGTGCAATAGTCTGCATAGCCATCTGATCGTCCTTAAACTAGATGGTTGCCAGATGAATCACCGACGAAATGTCTTCAACCCTGATCCCAGATCTTCCCAGTGTAACCCATAGTAATGTTTTGCTGCTTGGAAACAAGCCAGCAAACAGTGTATGGTGTTTTCTGTTTGACTACTAGTCATGAGGATGTTGCGGTTGGTTTGGTCTAGAGTTTCATGAGAAGAGACTGCATCAGCTGCAGAGGCAATGGAACAAACGACAAAGGGACAAACGGCTCTTCAACTACTATAAATTGCATAGTCCTCCTCTCCTTGAAGTTATCATCGCAACTACACCACAAGATCATTAGCTCACTTTGACAAGATATCTCCTCTATCCCATTCATCTCAAGTAAGAACACCCAGTACTTCATCGCAACCTCAGCAGCATAGAGACCCTAAGCATATCCCAGACAAAACTACTTAGTACTTCATCTCAACCACAGCAACTCCACAGAGATCCTAAGCATATCTCATCCGAGGCAAGTCCATCAAAGACTACTCAGTACCTCATCGAACAAGACATCACCGTCACCTCATCTAAACATCCTCAATACCTCATCTTGCCAGACATCCTCGTCCCTCATCTAGACATCCTCAATACCTCATCTTGCCAGACATCCCCGTCACCTCATCTAGACGTTCTCAGTACTTCATCTGACCACAGCAACTCCACAGAGATCCTAAGCCATGCCTGAAAATACCAGTCAATCTGGCAATGGATCACTCGGCGGTTCGGGTGGTTCAAACCAACAGCCTCAAGGATCATCTGGCTTACAGACGCAGACAACTCAGACGACTCAGACTACTCAAACTACTCAGACCATTCAGTCAACAGTTGGGAACAACAACACTCCGATAGGACAAGATCTGCTGAGAGATCATCCTAACCAGAGCATCGATGCTCCGTCATGGACCATAGTCGGACCGGGTCGGGCTCTGTCGACTGCCATCGTGGACCCGGCGGACCCAGCTTATCTAGATGTTTCGGACGACGAAAAGGAGAAGGCGGAGGAAGACAAAGGGAAGGGACAAGATGACGGCAAAGGGAAGAAGCCAGAAACCAAGTAAACATGCGATCTCTACGAGCCCTCAAGGACGTCAACTGTACAGACGGATATAGGAACACCAAGAGACACCTTCACAGTTATCATGAACCAGATGACAGGACTTGATAAAACTGAGTTGGATCCCAAGGTGGCATAAATTTCTATGTAGAGACATTTAGCGTCTCATGGCACGATGTTTATTGATGAGTTGAGGGCTTAGGGGAAGATCAAGCTGCTTAGGAGGATCTTTGAATGCTGGTGACTTCGGACTATGGAGTATGGATTGTCGGTCAGCTCAGGATAGGAGATGATTTATTAGTTCGAGACATGTTTTATATTTATCATCCCGTTTCCGCAAAAAGCCTAATGTTAAAGCGACTGCTTATGTGTGAGTGAAATGATGATGTATTGCTTTCATCTAAGTGATCGGCTTTGGTATGAGATGAGATGAGGTCCTAAAATGTAGCTGTCTGGGCAAATCTTGGCAAATCTTGGTGTAGTGGATCAAGAACACAACCCCACTTACAGAGGATGACGAGCGATCAGCGGGTGATTGTTACAGTTACAGTGAAGATGAAAAGAAAGAAAAAGAAGAAGAAAAGAAGATCGGCCCTGGGTTGTCCAAGCTCAAACTGGACAATAAGCAGTAGAAGAGTCTAAATGATCCGTGTACTTGTCATTCGTCGTCATTGTCATCCATAAGATATTGCATTAACTGCCAAGCATTAAGCACAACTTTCTCGTATTCTCTTTTTTCATGTTGAGTTGTGGTGTATTACTAGAATATTACTGTACCACATCAGCACAGCTGAGAATGGCAGCTGTGAAGCCGACGATAGAATGTGACTGTGATTCTTGGCAGGGGTCGTCCACGATAGTCTAAGAAAAGACAATTGACCTTCCAGTTTCTGATAGACTCGATAAAATGCCGTTTCTTTGTTGGGACTGAACTTCAGATGGAGAAAATCGAGGCACTCGTTCTCGGAAATTGCAATGACGGAAAAATCCAAGATGAGCCAATTGAGGCAAGGATTCGAGTGGGGGGATGAACTATTTCAGGCACGCAGCTCCGCTTACTGGTCTGGTCTGGGCTGTCAGGGCTGTCAGGCTGTGCCTCTGCTATGCTCACTAAAATGGGGACCTCTTCGGGCGACTCCAGCGCTTCTACCGCTGTAAAGTAAACAATTAATACAGGCGAGTATTCATATCATATAACTGAAAGAAGATGAAAGAATCTATATTCCGTATCCGTATACCAATGCTCATGTCACTCAGATACTGTACGAGGTTGCACACAGAGAGGATACTTCTTCTACCTTAAATTTTGTTCTGTATCTTATGTGATACAGTCAGGGTGAGGACACGCTGAAACTGAGACGCACTCAGACGTTTTACCGCGTAAGGGACTGGAAAAGAGCGGACGGAAACAAAACAAATAAGACATCCAGTGCAAACGCAAAAGGGGGCAGAAATCATCACCAATATGAATGGTTCTAATATGCGAGATAACGTTTCGAGTACATAGTACAAAAACAAAAGTCTTGTCCAGACCGCAGCGCCAAGGCCAGGCCATTGGATTCGGTCTTTTGACCGCGTGACACCATCCATGACCTTGACCATGGCCATAAACCTGGATCGAGATAATAGCGGTACATGGACCCCATGTACCGAAACCATTGTCAGATGCCGTCCGGCCTTCCCGTATATACCTGGAGCTCAAGTCCCTTGGCGTCCTTTTCTTAGTTCCAATGGTTCAACTCGTACAGCACGGTACTGGCGGTACGGCAGGCCTGGGCATGCATTATCACTGGTTGATAAACAACCGCCCAGAGTAATCGTACGCGTATGTATGTATTTCCAAGGTTTCCTAGCTTTTGCATGTACTGTATGTAGGTGGTGTCTTCCCTTGCAGATCATCAGATCAGTCAACAACTGCAGATTCATTTCTCTTGCATTCCCCATCGTTGGCAGGTCATTTCGTATCCAAATTCCAATTCCTCTTCTTTGTCTCCCTCTTTCGCTTCCAGCATTAGTTCTCTTTAGCCAAGACTAGCCGATTAGACGCAAAGAAAAAAAAAAAGTCTCCAAAAGACGAGACAATTGCCTCCACCGTTCAAACGACCCTGGCTCGTGGCCCCGGTGCTGGTTCGTTCAGGTAGTTCAGTGAGTGATCCGCCCCAATTTTTCCCCAGCTGCAGGCTCTTGTGCGCTGAAAATACGTTTCGGCCAGTCGGGGCAGTCGCCCATTCACCTGCAGCTGTACCTCTGGGCTGCCCACCCACTTCTTTTTCCATGCCCACCCCAGCCATTTGTATTGCATCTGTCGGGTCTATCGTCAACAAAGAATTCAATTCTTTTCCCCTCTGAACATACACTCAACCACCTACCTACATACAGTGTCGTCTGACTTTCGTTATCTCTCAGTATTTCTCTTGGACTAAAACCAACTTCACCACCCACAGGAACAAATCAACGAGGTTGGGCACACGTACTCTTGTTTATTCTCTCTTCCCCAAGTGGCTTGGGTGACGACACGACTCTTCAATAGCGCACGCAAGCCAGCCTTGGCTTTTCTGGAACCTGACAACAGCGGACAAGACAAGAGCAAGACGGGCCAAGCCAAGCCTTGCCTCCCTCCAGGTCCTTGCTTGGTGTACCCAACTCTATTCCTCGCTACGCTGTACTGTACATCCATACATACAAAGGACTGGACCGTCCGCCCCGGTGGAACCGACACAACCTTAACCGTCCCGTCGTCTTTCGTTTTGCATTGATTTACATCTTCCATCATCACATCGCATTACCTTCACGACTCGTCGCTCGTTTTTTGGTCTCGTCTCCCCGACCCGGGTCTTCTACTAACCTTTAATACACAGTCACAATGGGTGCGTCATCATTCACATCCCAGCAACTTCGAATCCCCTCATACTAACATGCGACTTTCACAGCCGATCAAGGAGGAGCCGGAGCTGGTGCCCAAGCCGGAGCCCCAGTAACTACCATCGTCCCTTTCAACAACCAGCAAGTCCTTCCGGCTTGCGCTGCCGCCTGTGGTCCCCTATACGATGCCAACGGTGCTTGTGTTCCGCCTCAAGTAGCCGCCGACGGTGGCGCCAAGGCCTACACATCATGTTTCTGTCTCGACCAGCGAGTTGCCGCTTTCAAGACCGCTACCCAGGGTGTTTGCGATGAAGCTTGTGGCGCAGAGGGTCTTTCATCGATCGCTGGCTGGTTCCGCAGCATGTGTGGTACTGCGACAAAGACGAATGGAGGCTCAACACAACAAACTCAGGGCTCGGCTACGACGGGCACAGGATCTTCATCCACTGGTGGTTCAAGGCTTGCCAACCAAGACGGTGGTGGTGATTGGTACGTCGATGACTTCTTCACAAAAGTCTTGTGACATGCTCTAACATGGAAATAGGATCTCAAACCACTGGCAGTGGGTCATCATGATCGTCGTTCTCGTTGTCGGTATCACCGCCATCTGGGTCGGTGCCTGTATCTGGCGTCGCCGTTACCTTAAGAAGAAGGATCGCCAATCTCATCTCATCCAGAAGCACTCTGGGTCCGCTTCACGACCATCCTGGGGTCCCGGCATGGAGGCCTCTGAATCTGGCGGCATTCCCTACGACGACGAATCGAACCGAAACTCGCACGGCCTCATGCTCCCCGGTGCCGCCGCCGGTGCCCCCGTCGAAGAGGAGCCAAAGGAGAAGAAGCGATGGATCGTTCGCGACCGAACATGATGAGGGCCACCATCACCATGTTTTGACGTTAACGCCTTTTTCCGACTCGTAACGATTCTCCTTGCAACATCCCCAGTACCGACCGAAAACAAAATTTCACCTATTATCCGCCTTACGATATAAACCGCGCATTTACCATTCATACGGCCTCGCTCTATTTGATATTATCGGCTACTACAATTCTTTTTCTGGGTGGATTATACCCAGTATTTGATGATGGACTCGCGAGTGCATGGCTCTGTCGACCAGAAACTGCAACGGTTGAGAAACACCGCTTGCAACGTTTCTGTAACTCAGTCAACGCTTTCATTGCGTCATCTTTGCTGTCACCCCCACGGCGTTCTTGTTCTTCGGGTACACACAGGCGTTTGAAGGAAATAAGATGGGCGGGCGTGTTTTAATGATTTGTTCTTGATTTGTTTTTTGGTGAAGGCTATCACAGAGCTTTGCAATTCGTGCATGTATGGGTATGTCCAAGGAAACATTGGCGATTGCAACTGCAGCGATGGAGGAAAACGAAGTTTTTGGCATGTTTCTTATCTAGAACCAGAACGGAAACACTCTGGTTATTTATTTGGCATATTTATTACTTGCGTGTTCCTGGGCAAAAGAGGAGGTATGGAGTCTATCCTTGATAACAGCATATATAACAAATTCACCACAAGCGAAATCTTCAACTCGCAATTACTTCAACTTTTCTTCCTTGGCACTATGACTCGCATGTTTGTTTGATCGAGTGAAGGATTCCTTCCCGCTTCTGCAAGGATGTTGATGTCACATCCAACAGTTTAGTGTAGGATTCAAATGACGTCGCCGGTAACGATTCACGTTTCAACGGCGTGTTTGATAAACAATGAGGCTCAACCAAATGTATACAAACGCTTAAAAATGCTTGTTATTAACCTAATCAGGAGAATGCTTGCTAGTTCATGCATGGTATTGTATGTGTGCGATTCAAGCCCACGCCCGAGTCCCAGGTCTCATCATCCTATCCTTCTCTTGAAACAGCTCTACGCCGCATTCTGTTCTTCCACGGCATCCATATACAAATCAATTAGACAACCAGCCGACCAAGCTTGTGTAGGGCTCTGTAACATTGTTAGTATTCATCATGAGCAGAGCTAGGATAGATAGTCACTTACCGAGTCAGCGCAGTATTCGCCGTTCTTCTGTGTCAACTCCTGAAGACCAGCCCAGGGGCTCTCCTGGATCATCTTCTTGCATCCACCAAGTCTTCTGGTGACCTGCTGGAACGCCTCGGTGCGACCTTCGGTAGTTGTTCTTCTCTTCAAGTCGAACTTGAGCAGGGCTCGGAGGAAGAATCCAGTAGGCCAGATCCACTCAGGTCCCTGGTGGTAGTTGCGGCCCTTGCTTGTTGCAAAGTCATCACTATCTTCACTGTTGACATAGTAGGGACGGTAGTTGAGATCCGCAGGGTCCAAAGTCGCCATTCCTTGAGGTCCTCGGAGTGCCTCATCGGCAACACACAGAGCGTGCATCGCGTGTTCAGGATCAAAGAGGCCCGGTGCAGTGGTCATAGCAATGGCAAAGTTGGGACGTAGCTGGTAATCCTCATACTCCTTGCCAGACTTGTACAAATCTTTGTAGATTCCACGGCGGTTGACGATGGGGGTGTTGACGTCGTACTTGGAGTCATCATCGGGCGAGATAGGAACATAGTAGCAGCGCTCGAAGTTGTCCTTGAGTAGACTGGCCCAGTCGCTAAGCGAGATAGAGCCACCGTCGGGTTTCTCAACACCTGCGTACGCATACTTTCCTTGACCGTGGAGACCAGCAAGCCAGTCCAGAGTGCTGTATAGCATACCAGTGATCTCAATGGCAGCACCATCACGAGGAGTACCAGGAACACCCTTAGAGCCTGCTCGCTCGCTCTCACCCATCTTGTCCATCCAGGTACCACAGTTGTGTTGATTGCCACCAAAGATGATACCGTTGCTCCAGTCAACATGGATCTCCTGGTTGAAGCCTTCGTCCTTCATTTGCGAATCAATTTGGGGACCAGCGTTGGCCTCCCGGTATTTCATTCCAGAAGCATGTCTTTGGAGCGCTTCTTGGATCACTTCCTCAATGGTGCTCTCCTTGGAGTATGCCCTCTCGTCACTGGTAGGGAACCAAGTATCGTCGTAAGGGAGGAAACGACGCTTGACCTTAGCCTTAAGGATGTCAAGACCCTCAGGAGCAAAGCGTGTGTAGTCCTGGATACACTGAAGGAAGAACCAGATAGAATCGCGAGAGTTGTATCTGGGAGCATCACCACTGCTGAGAAGGTTGGGAATCATGCCGTGCTTCAACACGCTAGCAAACGCAAGAATGTGTTCCTTGGCGTCATCGAAACGGCCAGTGCCGAGAAGAAGGCCACGGAGGGCGATGAACACATCTCGACCCCAGCATCTGGCCCATTCAACAGCGAAATGGGGAAGGCCAGCGGCCAAGGAAGGAACCAGCTTATTGGGCCACAAAGATGCCGACTTGACATAGCCGACCTGTTGAACACTGACCATAGCTAAGCTTTGGAGGAACCACTGACCGTCTCGCACGCTGGCATTCATGAGCTCTAGAGACCTTTCCCAGCTTGCCGTGTAAGCAGTGCGCAAGACAAGACCAAAGTATCGCGGAAGCAGGAAGCTGGGGATCTTTCGAATCGCATCAAATCGCTCTTGTAGCCACCTCAAAGGTCCTGCAAGGGCCTCATTTCCGGGGGTGGCACTGATTCGTTGCAATCTGGCCAGAATGAAATCCAAAGCCCATTCACCGTCACGAAGGTTCTGGCACAACGGATGAGCCAGGTTGTTCTCCTTGATGATGTTCTTGAGAATACTCCACCATCCCTGGAGACCAGCGTAAACAAGCTTTCCATGCCCGGGGATATCGTAAACGCCGTCTTGTCCGTCGCTCTCAGCTCGCTCTTCGGCTTCACATCTGTACATCAAGAAGTTGAGATCAGACAAGCTGAGTTCACTCCATGCAGCCTTGGCACCTGAGGTGACATAGTTGTCCAGACCAGAGGAATGTTCGGCCGCAGGGATCCAGGTCTCGAATAGGGCGATACTTCCTGGGGGAAACTTGTCACGCACAGTAATAGTGGTGTCATCGCCGTTGACTTCCATTCGGATACCAGGTACATCCTTGACTCGACTAGGCAAGCCGCGCAGATACTTCTTGTCGTCAAGCGCCTGTTTCGTCGCCTCCTCGCCGGCATCAACTTCGAGCATCCAGCTGCCCAGGTGTCGAGCCTTGGTACCAGTAAGATGAACGGGGCTAAAGTCGCCGTTTCCGTTGCCATAGCCTGGGAAGGCAGTGTGCGCGATGAGGAAGTAACCCTTACGAGATTCGGGGTGCACTCGGTGAACAGTAATGTACTGGTCCTCATGATGGATGTGAGTCTCATCGTACTCGTCCTTACCCATCAGGGTGTGGATTTGGTTGAGAAGCTTCTTGACACCACCAATACCGTCCTCGCCGCCTCCTATCTTGATCGGCTTCGATCCGGAAGAGGCAGATGTATATAGTCGAGTCTCGTTGACCAAGTCCACAAGCTTGGGGTAGATCTCATCGTAACCCATAACACTTCCAGTAGCACTGGAGCACATGCAGACAAGAGCAGCGTTGGGCAAAGTGTCACGAGCGTCACGCTTCTGTGCTGGCGTCTCATTGTCGTGGGTGCAGTCCATGAAAAGAGCATGGACAGGACTGGGCTTGATTGTTCGGATAATTTCTCTGGATCGCAGTCCGTTTCCGTTGGTGTCTCCATTCTCTCCATTCTTGAGTCTTGTCGGGCTGCTTGACGGTGTGCGGACGTCCGACTTGGAGACTTCATCGACCTCGAAGCTTCCAATAGGTCGGCCACCGTGCCTGTGCACAAGTCGGCTGAGCTCGGCTGTGCTCCATGCCTGCATGGCTTCGCGGATGAGTGAGCTGAGGCCGAGACGCTTCACAAAGACGTAATCCATCTCCTCAGACCCAGTGAATAATTCAGCGACTACATATAGGTCAGGTCGCACCCGACGCGCCTCGTCAAGAATGTGTTCGGCAACGTGGATAGGAGTAGAATGGCAGTTATCAATGCGAAGACCGGCAAAGTACTTGGCGAGTGTACGAGCATACTTGGTCATGTGCTCCCACAACCAGGGGTTGTCTTCAGGTCCTGAACCGTATCGCAACTTGACACAATCGCCCCAGACGATAACTTCTCGGCGAAGGTAGACCCTTGATTCGGGGCCTGCATTGTCGATCAGTGCATTACCACCCCAAACCCATCCGTTGTTGGCCAACGCCATCTCCTCGGGCTTAAGCTTGGAAGTGGTATCATTCTTAGGCAGTCGCGTGAAGTAAGACTCGATCAGTGGGTTCTCCTTGTTGATCTCACCAAGCTTGGGGCCATGGTCATCGAGTCGGACATACTTAATCCTGTTGAAGATCTGCTGAAGTATATCGTCTACTTCGGCATCATACTCCTTATAGAAGTCCACATTGAGGATATCCAGAATCTCGACGATCTTGGCCCTTGCAGCGTTCTCGTCAGAAGAACCTGCCAAGAAGCTCGCGGCTACCTCAGGGTTCACGCGCCTGCGGAAACGCTCGCCCATTCGGTCGGTGCCAGTCATACCAACCTCCCTGAAGAAATTGACCTGCTCCTTAACGGATGCAGATTTGGCGCTCTCCAACTTCTTCTCGAAATCCGAGGCGTCCTCAGAGCTATATTTGCTTCCCTGCGAGAAGGCCTTGACTGCCTCGTCGGCATCCCGGTCAACGTCGAGCGCATAGTATTCCCATAGCCTTATCTTGGCGAGGACCTCGGTCTTGATGGCGTTCATGATAAGCACCAGATCATCTGTAGACTTGACTTCAGTGGGAAGTCCGAGCTTGGCCAAGTTGTCGCTCAGCTCCAGGAGACTTGTGTCGAGTTGGTAAGCTGACTCGAGCCATGGGGCTGTTATCAAGTTGTAACCGGCTTCGGGGTGTTCCTCAAGCCATTTTGTATTGTTGGCTGTGTGGTTCAACACAATATCTGTCAAGCTCAGCAAGGAGTGGTTGCGTTCAAGACTGTCCACCATCTTCTGCACATCCTCCTCGCCTGCAGGGAAGCATTCAGGGTCCCAACCGAGCTGGTCATACAAGCTGTATGGAGAGTTGGACACTCCGCGCACTTGAAGAGGAGTAAAGTGAATCATGTTGTAACCGCGATCACTGATACCGTGGAGGTGGCGCTCCCAGTCATTGGGGTATTTGCCCATAAACTTGCTAATGACGGAGAAGATTGACAGCGCAGGCAGCGGCAAGGGCCGGCCATCAAGCTTGAGCCTAGGCGCAACATCGATGTAGTAAAGAGGAGTCTTTTTGAGGTTATTCTTTTGTTCAGAGCTGTTTTCTAGCTCCTTCTTGAGATCAGGTAGCTCAGCGTAGGTAGTGTAGAAGGCATAGGCGCCAGGTTGATAAATGGGAATGGAGATTTCGAGTGTGCGATTGAAATCGGGTGTAAGTCTGTGGTGCGTCGGTGTCAGTTAATCTTGCGCTTTTCTTTAAGCCGTTCAAACGGTCTTTGTAACTTCGAAAGTAATCAATTGGGCCAGAAACAGGTTCAAAACTTACTTGAACTCGCGAAAATGATCGCGACGGAACTCGGCGCCTTCATCGGGGATGTTGACCCAGAGGCTGCCATGACGGCAAATGGACGAGGTGCCCTCAATGGCAAAGCGAACGGTCACAGGCTCGTGAGACCTGGGGGCTAGATAGATGTATTCGCCCTGCACCTGAGGTGAGCCATCATCGTTGAGCGGCAGCAAATAAACCTCGTTGGATGTCATGGTGTGCGGTGGGCTCATGATGAGAGAAGAGAAGAGCGGGAGCTGCGTGCCCCGCGAAACGATAAAGGCAGTCGCTCAGCTCGCTCAATCAGTCAGGCCCCAAACACTGAGACGGCAGTAACCAAGGAAGCGCTGTACACTACGCAACGTGCCTGTCGCAGTGGAGCTATCGATCGATGGCTAACGGCTCGCGTCCGCAGTAGGTAAGTTAACTTAGTGGGGGCCCCGGAGCTCAAGGACCTCTGTAGGCGCAGCTTGTGTCGTTTTTAGTGGGCTCGTTCGGTTCGGTCCAGGGATCTGGGATCTGGGTTATCGAGCGGGATCGACGACCAGAGCGAGCGACAGGAGGGATGGAGTATCCCAGAGATAAGGGAGGATGGAAAAGGACTCGAATCGGTTGTCGGGGTAGGTTAGAGCACGACTAAATAAGGGAGAGAAGTGTAAGAGAATGTGTCTAGGAATAAATAGTCTGAGGCACAGGTAGAAGCAATATTTTGGGAAAGAAGGTGACAAGAGAGACTGAAGTCTGGGGTTGACGAGGTGAGGAAGAGACAGGGACAAGACAGAGCAGGAACGAAGGAAAAGGACTTCGTTTACGCCTGAGAAAAAAAGAAGAAAGAAGAATTAAAGAAGAATAAAAAGCAAACAGCCCAGCTCATCATAAACAAGCCATTTTCATGTAACCGAATTTGGACAGCTCAACAAGTGGTTAAGTGCCATCTTAGTACATACGGTTGAGCTACACCACAATCAATGATAGCACAAAAATTCTACTCTATTCCATTGTATCCCATCCTATTCTGTCCCGACCTGTCGGATCCTTTGGAAGTCAAATATCATCATTCGGCCTTGGATATGTCTTTAGCGGTCAAGACGGGGAACAAGGTTGGATGTCCGGGAGTATCGGCTTTTGCTATTCCAAGATGTTGTTCCTGGTAGCTTCTGAGGGTTGCATGAAGCTCAAGAGCTACATAGTACTACTACTGTACTCAGTGGGCGAGGGGTCAGCCAACAACAACAATGAACAAATCACGCACAGCCAACAGAAGACCAAGCAAGCAATTGGCTTTTTCTACGATATGGCAACCATGATGTTCCTGGCTTAGCTCAACAAGGTCTTGAATATCCAGACAATAGGATACGAGTAGAGACGCTGTGCCTTGGACGGAGTTGGCCTAGCTTTAAACGTTTCCGAGCCAAAGCCATGATGTGGTCTATCCCGGCGCCGCCAGACCAAGCCAAGCCAAGCCAGAGGAAGCTTCGCAAGGCATGAAGAGGAGGGAGGGAGGAATCTTCCGAGTGCGGCTCTTTTTTTTTTTTCCTTTAGTCTTGATGAGGAATTGATTGACAGGTCCAAAGATTGAGTGGTTTCTTCACCGATAAGTCACCTATTTGAATATACATATTTGAGATGGCAATGGATCTGCCGACATTGGGTTCTTTAGACTCAATTCACATGCTTTAAACTATTGATTCTTGACCTACGTCATTGAAGTGCAATCCAAAATTTTCCCCATGGATTAGACCCAGCATCACCCCCAAATCAATGTCAATGCCCCGCTCCGAATGTCGAGATGACGGGGCGCTAATTCACTCTAATGCTTGGAGTTGTGTTTTAGACCAACGCTCGGAGCTTCTTGTGCCTTGATCGGCGAGCCTCAAGCTTTTTCTTTTTCTTTCTGGGGACAGAAATGAATTAAAAATTCTATCTTATCCAACTACCGATAACGACTGCAATTGACCGCTCAATCATAGGCCAAGCCTCGAGTCATGCAGTAAGAAATACTACTACATACGATACATGCATACTCAGTAAGTACATGCATGATCTGATCCGTCAGACAATCAACGTTTCTGTACAACACAAGCATCACACACAGACACCTCCACTGTAATGGATCCATGCTTCCATGGAGACAGACTTGGAGAGTTGGAGACATTTGAGTCTAGACCAACCTCGCTTGTCGATCCTTCTCCACCGAGGGGATTTTCTAAGCGAATAATCTACCCTGTATCACTCACAACGCAAAACGAGACAAATACAAGACAAGAGACGATATTCAAGAATTTTGGTGTCGGTGTCAGTTTTCAAGCTTCGAAAGTATGTGACATTGCAATGAAGTCTCAGTGCTACCGACACAGAAGTGCTGCGTGGTCCTCTTGATGAACGGCTTCGCACGAAGTTTGAGGAAGATGCACCAACCAACACACAAAATGGTATATTGGAGTAAGACTTCTTGAAAGCCAATGATGGAGCATGACGCCGCTATTACTCCATTCAACATTTCCCATTGTCTTTAAACTTGGCTCGATTATTCCAAATGAAACCGGTCACATCCGTGTTCTCAAGCCTGCTCTGAAGTTACCTGCTCTTCTCGACAGTCTAAACTTTAACTTTAAGATTCTTACTACCTGCCTATCCGACTATCCAACACGTAGACATAAGTTTACTGTACTGTGAATATCTATGGATTCTTAAATCGTTTGGATTCGAGAGACAGAGCTGACCTTCTTGCGACATGTGCTAATTGGAACCTCTGGACAAGTTATAATACGTAGCATACCCAACTCTCAGGACCACGGTTCAAGTTTAACTTGGTTAAGGTTCTGGAATTGTATGGCAGCGTATGCTGGAGTTACTTGCTACGAATGGATGCTGTAAACTGACGCCTCCCGCACACGTTAAAAGGATCAAGGTACCGGTATTTCGTGTCCCTTATGCGCCGTGTGGTGGTTTAGATCCCCCGTACCCAGAAGTAAGAACTACAGTCTCAAAGTTACACTTACCGAGATTTCTCAATAACAAAAAAACCGATACAACCTGAAGATCTTGCGTGTAAGTGCTTGGGTGAACACTCAATCCTCACCGCCTGCCGCATATGATAACGACGCCATCGCGAGCGGCAGAATTTCTTAAATTTTAGCTCGCCTTTAACCACAAGCTCTGAAACCATGCAAAATTTGCCCAAGCAACACGCTTATATGCTTCGCAGAGCTGCTTGGAGATCAAGGTCGAACTTTGGCGCCGGTGCGATCGCGAACCTTACGACTCGTCTATCGAGAACCCCGATCCTTTCTTCAAATCGCGACCACCGAATCTTTTGCGACAAACCCACTGCGCATCGCCAATTTTCGACTACCACGATCAAAATGGCGGCCGAAAATGTTAGCACGGATACCGTGACCTTCGAGGGAAAGGAGTTCAGGACTGTTACGGAGGGAAAGGCGACAATTCTGGTCCCGCAGGGTGCTAAGATTGGTGAAGATCGCGGGGAGGTTCAGCAGGTCTTCTACAACCCCATTCAGCAGTACAATCGCGATCTGTCCGTGCTTGCCATTAAGACATACGGAGAGATGTCCCTAGAGAAGAGAAAGGAACAATATGAGTCAAGGATGAAGAAGCAGGGCAAGAAGAGAAAGCGCGGCGATGATGTTCAAAAGCCCACCGAGAATGGTGCGAACCCCCCACCACAGGATGAGCCGCAAGCGACCGAAGAAGCTGCAAAGCCTGCCGATGCCGAAACCGCTCAACCAAAGAAGGAGTATAAGCCCTCTTTCCGCATTCTGGACGCCCTCTCTGCATCAGGCCTCCGAGCCCTCCGATACGCTCACGAGCTACCATTCGTCACCTCTGTCAAGGCCAACGATTTGTCAGATACAGCTGCAGAGTCCATCAGGATGAATGCCAAGCACAACGGACTTGAGGACAAGATTACTGTTACCCAAGGCGATGCGCTTGCGCTCATGTACCGTGGAATTGCGGATGATCTATCGAACAGGGATAAGGCAGGAAGTCCAGGCAAGGCCAACAAATTTGATGTTATCGATCTTGACCCTTACGGTACCGCTGCGCCCTTCTTTGACGCTGCTGTGCAGTCCGTGAAAGATGATGGTGGTCTACTTTGTATCACTTGCACGGATAGTGCGGTGTGGGCAGGACACAGCTACTGCGAGAAGACATTCGCGCTGTATGGCGGAATTCCTATCAAGGGCATGCACTCTCACGAGGCTGGTCTACGACTTGTTTTGAACGCCGTGGCCACCTCTGCGGCCCGTTATGGCTTGACGATAGAGCCTCTCCTCTCGCTCTCCATCGACTTCTACACCAAGTTCTTCATCAAGGTGGTCAAGTCGCCCCAATCGGTCAAGTTCCTTGCTTCTAAGACCATGCTGGTGTACAGTTGCGACGCTGGTTGCGGTGCTTGGGAAACACAGCACATGTTGAGAAGCAAACCTTCTCCTAATAAGAAGGGCAGCGGTGCCTTTTACAAGCATACTATGGCACAAGGTCCTTCCGCCGACAGACATTGCGAGCACTGCGGACTGAAGATGCACATCAATGGTCCTATGTATGGTGGACACATCCATTCTCAAGAGTTTATCGAGAGACTCCTCGAGCAGATCCCTAGGGCCGATCGTTCCATTTACGGTACGATGCCCAGACTTGAGGGTATGCTGCGAACAGCTCTCGAGGAGAACCTACCAGGCCCTGAGGTCAAGGAACCCGTGGACCCTAAGGATGCTCAGCTTGCAGCTATCGACAACTACCCCTTCTTTATTATCCCCAGTCGCTTGGCCAATGTAGTGAGCTGCGTGACACCCAGCGAGGATATGGTTCGAGGAGCCTTGATTCATTTGGGTTACCGTACCGCCAGAAGTCACTGCCGACCTGGCAGCATCAAGACAGACGCTCCTTGGTCTACAATCTGGTGGATCATCACAGAATGGATCCGTCAGAAGTCACCCATCAAGGAATCCAGCATCAAGAAAAACTCGGCAGCATGGAAGATTCTGACTGATGCTGGAATTATCGGACAAGAGAAGCCCGAGACTGTCGAAGAGGCACCTAAAGATGACTCTGCAATGGAAGGCGTGGAACAAGAAACTCTCGCTGAACCCGCCGCAGCTCCTTCTGCAAACGCGCCAAACGGAGAAGATAACGCTGTTCTCAGCGAAATGGAGCTACGCAAGACTCTTGTTTTTGACGAGAGCCTGGCACGCCTTGCGCGCAGAAAGGGAGAGCAGAAGTTGGTGCGATACCAGATGAACCCAAGAGAAAACTGGGGTCCTCTGGCCAAGGCAGCCCGCCGATGATAACGTAAATTTGGGTCATACACTTAATCTAAATATTTGCTTCATCCCATCGGCTAAAAGCGATCCTTCAGGAGTTGGATTGATGGTGCAGGATTAGGTATTGTGCTTTGGTTACCATTATCTTTTGGTAAGCAGAAGCCCCACCAAGGCCGAGAGAAGGATCGTTGAGGGCTTTTGAACTTGGATTGTTCATCATCTCGAAATTCACAGCCCGAGTTCATCACACACTCAGCCGAACGAATACTGTTGATTGTCGTTCCTGGCGGGAAATTTTGTTGCATTTGTTTACCTCGCACATATTTATGATTGGCACTGCGCCAGATAACAATAAAGATACCACATACTACATCCATCTTCCGTCTACATCTATCCTTGACTCTTAGAACTCCATATAATATCCTCTGAGACGGCATCTTTCCGCTCAACTAAAATGACCGAAGTCGAAAACGTGTCAGTCACCGAGGGGAACCTCACATGGACCAGTACCGGGGCATCCGACAAGGCTTCTCTCCATGAGCTCGTATTAGTTCGAGAGGTCAAATCAAGCACAGAGTCCCCTTCGCATTATCTCCTCTTCCTGCTCAAGGAGGATCAGGACAACAAGGAGTCTCCGTATCGACTATCAATTTTGAAAGCCAAGGAAATTCCCTCAGAACTTCACAGCATTACTCTGACTGAACTCCCCCCTCATCTGAAGCACGGTTCTGCCAACGAGCATGGTGTCACGAACCAGGTGGATGTCATCATCTCTGTTAAATCTGGAGTAGGACAGGCTCTGAAAGCATGGGAAGGAGTCCTGCAGCCCCTTTGGAAAATGCTTGCAGACACAGAAAACCCGCAATACCGTCTCATTCATACAGAGAGTGAAGAGACCATTCGAGACTATGCACGGAAACTGTGGGCCTCAGAAGAGCGATCGAAAGCGAGGATAATCGTGCTTCTTAGCGGAGACGGAGGTGTCGTAGACCTTCTCAACGGCTCTGATGGAAACGAGGTCCCTGATATCCCACCTACGATTGCGCTGCTTCCTCTCGGTACAGGAAATGCTCTCTTTCACTCAACCCATAAGCCTTTATACTCTGAACCGGGCCCAAGTCCACTTGTCGTTGGACTTCGAACACTGTTTCAGGGAGTCAGTGCCGATCTTCCTGTATTCCGAGCATCGTTCTCCTCAGGATCACGAATCGTCAAGTTTACGGACAAGACCAAAGGAGAGGCCCCAATCAAAGACCCAAACCAGATTCAGAAGGAGGAAGTTTCCATCACACACCTCCAGGGAGCTATCGTCGCCAGCTACGGTTTTCATGCAAGTATCGTTTATGAGAGTGACACTCCTGAGTACCGTGTCCACGGCGATAAACGGTTTGGTATGGTCGCTGGAGAACTTCTCAAAGAGTCTCATCCATATGCTGCAAAGGTTTCTGTCCGCCACCCTGGTTCTGGCACCTTTGAGGACATCCCTCGTGAGAAGCATGCCTATGTCCTCACTTCTCTCGTATCAAATCTCGAGCGAACATTCACAATATCACCAGCCACTAAACCCTTGCAATCACAGCTTCGTCTAGTGCATTTTGGACCTATCGGTGGTGATCGTACGATGGATGTCATGATGAAAGCGTACGACGGGGGCAAACACGTCGGCATGAACTGGCCTGATGGTGAAAGTGTTGGCTATGATGAAGTGGACGAGGTCAAGATTTCGGTGTTGGAGAGTGATGAGAGGTGGCGCAAGGTCTGTATCGATGGGACGATTGTTGATATACCTGAAGGTGGAGAGATGAAAATCAAGATGCTGGACCATGGTCTTTTCAAAATCCTGGCGAACCCGAGCATTTCGGAAGCAAGCATGTAGTTACATGAGATCAATGCTATGCCATAGCCCTCAGAGAATGTAATATACCTGGGAATTTCTCCATCTCGAGTACAGCCTAGTCCTGAAGCAGCTTCTTGACCCTCTTCTCCATAAGCTGCTCAAACGCATCCACCCCATTCTCCAACTTACTCATTGCCCCTCCCTTCAATCTATACACAACTCGCCTCCTCACAATCTCCTCATCGTCATCCTCTTCTGACTCTTCATCCTCCTCCCTCGCACCCTCTATCACACCTCGCATGAACCATCGATCGTGACTCACCAGGATCACAGCGCCCTCCCAATCTCTAAGCGCCTCGCGTAACGCTGTGACAGTCTCATAATCAAGATGGGTGGTGACTTCATCGAGTACAAGACAATGTGGTCGGCGCCAGAAGAGTCGAGCTAGTTCACACCGTACGACTTGTCCTCCTGATAGTTTGCATAGTGGTACATCTGATGCTATCCGGCCTGGAAGACCAAGTTGGCCCAATAGGCCGCGGAGATCTCCCTCTGTGAGTTCACCTTCGACTTCTCGAGTCAGAAGTGCGAGTGCCGTGAGCGTGGGTTCTGCGCGACCGAGTGTCTGCAGAGCTTCAACAGCGTGTTGAGAGTAGTATCCCAGCTTAAGTCTTGGATGAGTCGTTAGAGTTCCCGCTGTCGGTCGAGATTCTTCAACGAGAAGCTTTATAAGAGTTGACTTGCCAGCACCGTTGAGACCAAGAATCCCGATACGATCTCCCATGCCGACAGAAAGTGTGATATCCTGCACAACAAGAGGGGTCTTGGATGAGTAGCGAAATGCAACTTTCTCAAGAGACATTAGAGCGCCAGGGAAACGTAGATCAGGTGGTTCAGGCAGATTCACCACAACAGGACGATCCTCGGGCGGAATATCGATGTCCTCACGCGCAGTCAAGTGATAGCCCACAAGATCTCTGTTGAGCTTGAATCGACCACCCTTTGCACTGACCTGTAACCCCCAGCGGTTATCAAGTTTCTTCTGACGAGACTTTGCTTGACGGAGCTTATTAGTGTCGTCGTTTGCCTTGCCAGCTTTCATATTGGCGGCGATAGACTTTTCGATATGTGCCTTTTGCTTATCCTGTGCTTCTTTCATTGTAGTGAGCCATTGCTTTCGCTCACTCTGCGATTCTTCATAGGTCGGTAAATCTCCATGGAAATAAGTGAGTTGTTTATCCTTGAGAATAAGAAGATCTGTGCAGAGAGACGTAAAGTCGCGATCGTGCGATACGAGGATGAGAGTAGGCGGGTTATCAGTCTCTTCTAGACCTTGCAGGTAGCGTTGTAGCCATATGATTCCTAATAGGTCTAGGAAATTGGTCGGCTCGTCAAGAATGAGAATGTCTGTTTCTTGAACCAGAGCCGTGGCGAGAGAGGCGCGCATGTGCCAACCGCCGGATAAGCTTGAAATGGGTTTCTGGATGAGAGTTTCAGAGAAGCCCAAGCCTGTGAGGATCTTTTTGGCTTTGGATTCGATTTCTGATACACGAGTTGGATCGACTTGGAGTTGAAGGTCTGCAAGCATATCAACTGCTTCCTGGGTCTCGTCTTTGAGAGCTTCAGGTGAGATTTCTGCATTTGGCTGCTCAAGTCTACAAAGAATTAGTAAAGAAAACAACAGATAGGAAAGCGACTTACAGGTTATTTGACTCTTCTACAACCTTTTCATATGCTGTCAGCGCTTTTCGAGCTGCCATACCACGAGCACCGCTACGAAGTCGAGCATCTTTGTCCAGACGAAAGAGGCGCTCTTGATGTTTCTGATGCTTGAGCTGTCTCAAAGCCCTGACTGGTGTGAATGGGTCGGAAGCGTTTATGCCTTCTGTGAGACCTGGAGATGAGAGTTAGAGGGCTGTGGCATTTGATTAAGCGGAGAAAGTACCTTTAATGTCCTGCTCAATGGCATGTTTAGCAGTGGCCTTTTCAATGACTTGCTCCAGCACAGACGGCTCATCGCTTCCCTGGACTTTCGGGTTCCCCTCAGTCTTTTCATCTGTAAGTTTGGTTTGTTGCAGAATAGCAATTCTCGTCTCTTCTGGAATACCAGGGATGAGCTTTTCAGCAATAGCTTTGAGAAGAGCTATAAACCATTGTCAGCATCCTGAATACCATTTAGGCACTAAATTGTGGTCTTACTAGACTTTCCAGTTCCATTTCTTCCTACAAGAGCATATCGCTGGCCCTCTTTAAGTCGAAGTTTAGCGGCAGAAAGAATCTCGACGCCATCACTTTTCCCTTTGGCCTTTCCCTTGCCAACTGGCTTGTCGCCTGAAGTTACAGTGATGTTCACACCGTCGATATCGAGCTGGTGATTATCAGAAATGAATCGATGAATGGATTGATGATTACTTACTTCGCGATGGTTTGTGATCTGGAATCGCGTCTGCTTGGAGTTGCAGAGAATTGTAGCTACAGATTCAGATGCTGCCGACGTCATTTCGGAGGTTGTTGAATTCCAGATAAAAGGCAATGATAAAACAGAAGTTGGTGAAATGAATTTGAAAGGAGTGCAATTGATGTCCTGAAAGACGAGGCTTGATGTGATCAAGTTGAATTTGTTTAATATTCACTCTATATAAATATCTATGCCAACACAGTGTATAGAATTAATAGCATCTTCCTTCTCTATTTTCAGGTCTATGTCACTGGCTTGCAGTTTCTGGGTTCTTTAGTGCATCACTAACTACCTAGACTACAGTATAAACTAATTGTATCACAGGTGACTCACGCCGAATGACTTGGCTTGGCTTTGCCTCTTCTCCACGTTGGAAAATAAGATCGTCAATATTTTACAAAATAAAATGGCGCTTTGACTTAATTGATATAATTGAGATTCTTTGACTCATTTTATTCTATACCTACTCTGGCTGTTCAATGATAATTATTTTGTTGTTGTTTTGTTTGCATCCTTCGCTGAATAACCACCTTCCTATTCCGTCTGTTATCAATCACCCTGTTATTATTAACAACAACCATACTAGTCTAAATAAATAACAACTCTCTTATTTCCCCTCACTCTCCTCTTCTCTCCTCTTTCCATCTTACTCTCTCTCTCTTCAAAGTGATTAAAATGAACGTTACTAACTGTGCTCCATTCATCGACGCCTCCTTTGGCCCTTTTGTCCCTCCCGAATGCCGTGATGGCTTCGACTTTACTCTCGTCTTTGAACAATCCATTCTTGTGCTCATCCCAGCCTCTCTTCTACTTGTTATTGCCCCCTTTCGTATCTTCCATCTTCGAAATGCTCCTGTCAAAGTCACCGGCCATCGTCTTCGCTCCATCAAACTGACTCTCATCGTCCTTTTGGCTGTTCTTCATCTTGTGCTTGTCGTGCTCTGGGCAACTCTTCTTCGCCCTTCCAACACGCGTCTAGATCGCGTCTCCATCGCCGCTGCATGTGTGTCTTTTGCCTCAAGCCTGATGTCCTGTATCCTCTCCCGTGCCGAACATGCCAAATCTGCTCGTCCATCCTCGCTCTTGAATGTCTTCTTTGCCGTGTCTTTGCTCCTGGATGTTGCGCTCCTTCGCACCCTCTGGCTCGTCCCTGTGAGTGTGGCCATTCCGGCTGTTTTCACGGCGGCGTTTGTCCTCAAGGGGATTCTCGTCGTTGCGGAAGGGTGGAGCAAAGCTCCGTATCTTGTCTCCGGCTCCGGGATCCACTCGCCCGAGGTCACGGCCGGACTTTATGCCCGGGTCGTTTTTACGTGGGTAGCACCGTTGCTGTTGACAGGATTTCGGAAGTTACTTCGGCCGATGGATTTGTTTGAGCTGGATGAGGATATGGGCTCGGCAGGGCTGATTGGCAGGTTCTGGGGGTATTGGGACAAACAGAAAGGTTTGTCTACTTTTCCTTCTTCCTTTCTCAGATAGATTTAGATAGTATTATATTCCAACAACTCTTTGTGATGTCCATGTACTAAATGCTGGCTTAGTTCCGGCCGGCAAGCACCGTCTTATTCTGTGCTGCATCTCTAATCTACGATGGCCCATCGTTGCGGTCATTGTTCCTCGCCTGGCGCTTCTAGCATTCACCATATGCCAGCCGCTCATTCTCAATCGACTACTTGTATTCCTCGACGATACATCTCAACCAATCAGCATCGGCCATGGCCTCATCGGAGCATACGGTCTGGTCTACATAGGCATAGCTCTTTCTCAGGCCCTCTACTGGCATCGCAATGCTCGCTACGTTACCCTTCTACGGGGCGTTCTTGTCTCTGCGGTATTCTCCAAAGCTACGGGGCTCAGCACTACGGCCACAGATGATTCTGCAGCCGTGACGCTCATGTCTTCTGATGTAAGAGCTTTCACCATACTAAGAAACAGACTAACATGCCTAGGTCGACGTTATAGTAAGAGCCGTCAGGGAGATTCACGAATTCTGGGCCAATATCATCCAACTTGGCATAGCTACTTGGCTCCTGAGTACTCACATCGGATACGCTGCTTCTGGCCCCATTATAGTTTCCCTCGTTGCACTCATTGCTACTGTCCTGGTATCACCACTTGCACGCAAGTACCAGATAAGATGGCTGGAGAAGACACAGAAACGAGTTGGTTCGTACTCATTCCTCCGAGCTTATACTCGTATCTTAATTCTTTATCAGGCATCACCTCTGCCATGATAGGCCATATCAAGAGCATAAAATGTTCCGGTCTAGCTCAAAACCTCTCGGATACCATTCTCAATCTTCGAGCTGAAGAGATCAGAGCTTCAAGGCCCTTCAGAATTGTCAGCAGCGTTACGTCTGCCATTGCTCAAGTACCTCTGATGATGTCTCCTGTGGCGGCATTCGCTCTTTTCCAGGGGGTGGCTTCCAATTCTTCTGAGACTCTGGACGCGACCAGGCTGTTCTCTGCACTATCACTCATTATCCTTCTTGCACAGCCGTTGTTCTTCATGTTCGAGGTCATTCTGGATATGAGTGCTGCTTTGGGCGCTTTTGAGAGAATCCAGAAATTCTTGGCACAAGAAACACGCCGTGATCCTCGCAAGATACGGTCTGGATCAAGCTCAGCAGTATCTCCTGGAGTGGAAACCGACTGTATTGAACTGAGGATGCTAAGAGAGACCACTTTGCCGTCTATAGAAGACGCCGATACTAGCAGTTTTGCAGTTGAGGTCTCCCATGCCAACATAGCATGGTCAGAAGGGCGCACTCTATTGCAAGACTTGTCATTCAAGGTCAACTACAACCAACTTGTTATTCTTCTAGGTCCAGTAGCGTCAGGCAAAAGCACTCTCTTAAAGGCGATCCTTGGGGAAGTTCCATTCACAGCCGGAACAGTCAGTCTTAACAGCGAACGTGTTGCTTGGTGTGAGCAAAGTCCTTGGCTTCTGGTACGTCTACTAAATACTTACTCTGCTATCTTGTGCTGATCGAATAGAATCGAACAATTCGAAATAACATCATTGGCCACGCTCATTTCGATGCTACTCTTTATCAAAATGTGGTCAAGGCCTGTGATCTTGAGAAGGATTTCAGTCAGCTTCCACAGGGCGATGGTACTGTTATCGGTAGCAAAGGGCTTGCTCTCAGTGGCGGTCAGAAGCAACGAGTGGTAAGTTCCGAATGAAAGAGTATAGTGCTAGATAATGACCTTTTAGGCTTTGGCGAGGGCTGTTTACTCACAGCCAAAAGTCGCTCTTCTTGATGATGTCTTCAGTGGACTAGATAGTCAGACTGCACAGACAATATTTGAGAATCTCTTTGGCAAGCAAGGCTTGTTGCGGAAGTGGAAAACAACGACCATTCTTGCTACTCAATCAGGTCAGCTCCTATAGCTACTACTGGTATTTTGTGGCTGACTGTCAAGCAGCGAACTTTCTCCCTGCCGCCGACCATATCATCTGTCTAAGCAAAGGAGGAAATATCTCTGAACAAGGATCATTAAGTAGTCTTGAGAATGCGGGTGGATATGTGCAATCTCTGTTGGAAGGTAAGACGACACACGAAGCTTTGGAGATTACAGGTGAGGATGTTATCGAACCGACCACTCAACCAAAACAGACAGTCTCTCAGCAACATGATGAACAGGAAGACTGGCGTCGACAGCGGGGAGACTCGACCGTGTATCAATACTACTTCAGCAGCACTGGCAGTCTATTCATGGTTACCCTTCTCGGACTCGAGATCGTCTGGGCTTTCCTCGAGAGCTTTCCAAGTCTGTCAAGCCCACTCAGAATTATATCGAGACAATGTTAACTCGTTTCTAGCAATCTGGCTCAAACTTTGGACCGATGACAATGAGAAGGGAAATGATAGAGCGGATTACTACCTTGGCATCTATGCTGCCTTGCAGATCATGGGCGTCATTTGGTTTGCAATCCTCATATGGTACTTGACGTCTAACAAATCAGAGATGTTGAGGGTTAACTAGAAACTAGGTTTGTCATCGTATTGGTAGCCGCAAGGTCTGGCATCACTCTACACAAGAGACTACTGTCTACCGTTATCCGGTAAATTCATAATCTGCTATCTCGAAACAGTTTATGCTGACTCTCTAGGGCGCCATTATCACTATTTACAACGACAGATATTGGTTCCATCACAACGAGGTAAGGTTGCATCTCTAGGTAACGACTAAATACTGACATCTTTAGGTTCTCTCAGGATATAGGGATGGTGGATAACCATCTTCCCCTAGGACTTGTTGTAACCCTCGCCAGTAAGTCCACAGCTTCCCGTAAATGAAACCCCCAGTAACGAAATAGGCTTCTTCGGTGCCATCGCCAAAGCTGGTCTCCTCGCCGCCTCGACTCCCTATATAGCAGCAGCATTCCCCCTACTGGGCGCGATCTACTTCTATCTCCAGCGTGGCTACCTTCGAACATCTCGTCAACTCCGTCTCTTAGATCTCGAAGAGAAAGCACCTTTGTATACACAGTTCCTCGAGACTCTATCTGGTCTAGCAACTATACGTGCTTTCGGCTGGGGTGACGCTATCTTAGAAGCCAATCACGCCCTAGTTGACCGCTCTCAAAGACCATTTTATCTTCTTATGATAGTTCAACGCTGGCTTGTCTTGGTTCTCGATCTGACGACCGCGGGTCTCGCTTTACTCCTCGTTGGACTCGCCGTTCGTCTTCGTGGTGAAGTTGACGTGGGTTTGACAGGTGTATCACTCGTCCAGCTTATCTCGTTGAGCGAGACCGTCAACCTGCTCATTCAGTTCTGGACGTCCATCGAGACATCTATCGGTGCTGTAGCTCGTATCAAGCAATTTGCTGAGGACACTGGAGAAGAGAACTTGCCTGGCGAGACGCAGGAGCCTCCGCCCCAGTGGCCCGACAAAGGTGCTATACAAGTCAGCAACTTGACGGCGTCGTATGGAGATGGAAAGGAAGACTTTGTTAACGCTCTCGATGCTGTATCCTTGGAGATCAAGCCTGGGGAGAAAATCGGCATCTGTGGTCGTACAGGAAGGTCAGTATGTCCAACCCTCGTTCCTACACCCAACTAATTGCATTTAGTGGTAAATCGTCTCTGTTCCTCGCGCTTCTGCGACTTCTTGATCCTTCGTTTGGTAGCGTCACTATTGATGGAATATCTCTTTCTTCACTGCCACGCGATACCATTCGCAGCCGCCTTATCACGCTTACACAAGATCAGTTCGTCCTGCCAGGCACCGTTCGGCACAACGTAGACCCACGAGGTGTCTACTCTGAAGTTGACATCAACGAAGCAATACGCCTTGTTGGACTGTCCGATGCTATAGAACAGCATGGAGGGCTGCACGCTTCCTTCGACGAGGATATGTTGAGTCATGGCCAGAAGCAACTCTTCTTCCTAGCGAGAGCAGTCCTAAGGAAGCATGACGGAAGAGTTGTTCTCCTTGACGAAGTTACGAGCAGGTTTGTGGATGACCGAATCATCACTTTGGGAACTGGAAACAACTGACAAAACGACAGCGTGGACCATAAGACCGAGAAAGTTATCAAAGCCATCATTGGGGACGAATTCAAGGAGCATACAGTTGTGTCTATCACCCATCGTCTCGATACTATCGTCGATTTCGACCGCGTAATCGTGATGGGAAAGGGCTGCGTCGTCGAGATCGGTAAGCCAAAGGACCTTCTTGCTTCAAACAGCAAGTTCAAAGCTCTTTGGTCAGCCAGACCTCGCTCTGTGGCATAGTCAATTGGGAAACTTCTATCCATAAACATATAAATTGTGGATATCTAGTTTCGCTGTCTATAAGTTGTCTAAACTGTCGCGCTCTACAACAATAAACCTGCCTTTGCCTGCTCTCATCGTTCGAATGTGTTTCTCAACAAGTCTCGCTGTTTGAACAGCTTCAATGTACTTCTCTCTCTCAGACGGCAGCGCGTCGGGTCCAGGTGTCCACCCTGTAAGGAGACGTAGTTCAGTGATCTTGCCCCAGTGATCAGCCCAGTTGACAAAGTCATGACCGGTTTCAGCCATCAGTGCATGGAACCAAGAACAGCAGCCAGTGAGGTCAAGAAACTCAAGCGCATACAGGTTCTTACTTAATGTGCGCAAGACTAGTAGTGCCTCACTCCAATCATGGTCAATCGCATGTGAATATAGATTCGTCCCGCCGTAAGGAATACGATGTCCCTGCGGGGAGGAGACGGTGGCCAGGCGAGATCGTGGTGTCAAGCATGGGTCGGGCCAGAAGGCCAGACTCAGGTGTGTGAGTGTCGTAAGTTTGGAAGACAGAGCAAGGAGATGCTTCCATGATGCTGATGAACTATTTTGAGGGTGCAAGGCAAGCGAGAGGTGGGTGAGGTTGGGCAGCAAAGATCGTGGAGGGCTTGGAATAGCCTCGGATACATCCCAAGATTCCTGCAGTTCTTCCGCGGTTTCCTGTTCCCTGGCGGGGAACAGTAAGTCACTGACGTCTTTGAGTCTGATTGACCGGCATGCGGAGCCCGAAAGATCGAGGTAGTTGACTTCAAAGTTCGAAGCCGTTAACCTATCTAACTCATCCTCGCCAAAGGTATCTGGTGGTGGCAACAGAATAAGTTTAAGATCACTCAAAGAGAGCCCATCTTCGCTGGTTATTCCAACATAGCGGATCAAGGCTGCCTTCAAATGGTTAGGCACAAAGTACAAATGGTACTGATTGTACACACGGTGGAAAGCCCAGTCGTATGCAAGCTTCTGCAGGACGATGTCTATCAGACTTCCACGGGCAGGAAGATAAGTTCCCGGCAAACAAGTGTCTTCCAGTCCTCTCGCACTCAACCGCGACTGGCTCGAGGAGGAGGCCTCAGTTGTGGCATCCGTAAATTGGCGGGAGACCCAGCTCCTCGGTGGAGGAGGGCCAGCAGGGAGTCTCCTGCCACTGCCATCGAATCTCTGACGGACTTGACGACGAGGAGCGGGGGCTGGTGTGTCTGGGATCTGGAGAATCTCTCTGATGGACGGGGGTACGCTTGGAGCAGTCGCGGGCAGGGCTGACTGGGAGGCGGCGGAGGGGCTAATCGAGGTACGACGCAGGTTTGCTAGTAACTCATTGACGCTTCGGGAGGGCTTGTCTGCTGCGCACCACTTGTGAGACTCTGGCTACCACGCGGTCTGGAGATATGAGGGGAAGGGAGGGGGTTCAAAAGGCAAGGAAGCGAGCCGAGAGGTGGTCGGAGGCCGGGCGATTAGAGAGGAGGGGTGTGGCGATCGTGATTGCGATTAGGATTGTGTCGGACCAGCTGTACTTACCAGAGGTATTATTCGACGTTGAAGAAGACGGAGAGGCCGTTGAGATTGGCTTGAAGGACTTGATGTGGTTTCTTTTCTTCGGCATGCCCGGGGACAAGGAACGTGTAGTTTGCGACGAGCTGAGGGAGAGAGAAGAGAGAGAAGAAAGGTGCGACGTCGAGGTGAAGGTATTTGTTTTTTGTCTAGGATCGTGTATCAGTCTCGATGAGTCAAGGCGATGACTGAGAGACCGACTGGCTACCTTGCCTGGGTGTTTGTCGCGTGGCAATGGTACTAAGATTTGACCGAGAAATGATGGAGGAGTATCGATAGAGTCATCAGAGATGGATCCCTCATGAGTCCTTCCCTTCCAGCTCAGGTAACATCGTCATTTTTTGGTGGATGACTGTTATTTCAGTGGCGTCTAGGCTGAGGTAGGCTTAGTGTATGACTCCACAAGGCGGACACCTAACGTTAGCCTGGAGCAGTTCTAAGTCCGCCAAGCCACTGCCGATAAAGCTCACAAGACCCCTAATAGTTAGTGGGTGCACTCCATTCCGTCCACTTACACCGAGGACATCCAGCAGATGGTCAATAATGAGTAGTCAAATATTCGCAGTAACAGGTCCTCATAGATGAAGGCAATTTGACAAGTAGTATCTTGTCGATATCAGCAGCAAACAATGTAGAATCATGTCTCGAGTTTAAGACAATGGCTAGGGTAAAATACTAGGTACGGGGATTAGCCTGGAACCATGAATCAATCCATCCATGTAAGCCAACAAACCTCAAGACAGCACTCCATAACGAACGGTCCGCAAACTTCCATGTTTGGCTAATTTTATCATAATCAAGGCCAAGAACCTTCCAAGGATTACTTGAAATCAATGCTGTGTTCGTGCATTCACTTGCTGTGGCTTCTGCCTCTGCCGCTGCCTCTGCCTTCCATGATCAACACCCCCGGTGATGATGTGCATAACGCAATGTCATGCTTCTCTTCCCGACTTACACCGGATGCGTTGGGCCAATCCAGGTACGGGACTTTAGCCTCGTTCACCAATCGCAATCATGACTTATACTCACCCCTTGATGGTGGCTATTCTTATCTCATCATCAGAATGTCTAATGTCCTGCCTGATTGAATATTGTCCTGCCTCCTGCAAGAGGTCAGGTCATAAGCAAGTCAATCAATGCATGGTTCGTAAAGAATCTGATACGATCATCTTCAAGAGGCTTGGCCGCGTACAAGACCATCAAGGATCTTGGATAGACTGTCCGGAAAGCTGCATGCTTTCAATTCAAACACCAGGATGAGGAATGCAAGGACACATCATTCTGTGAACTTTACTCGGTCAGCTATTCATGAAAATAGATGTTCAGCGTTGATATGCTCATTTGATGCTTGCCCCCAGACGCGTGAGATTTCTCACATTGTCCATTGGTATTGGAATTCTTTGTTGCGACGTTCCATTGGTGATAGGGTCTATACCCTCAAAATGAGTAAGATGGGCGGTTGATGTGCCTGATGCTTGTCTGATCGTTTATCGGCAAGGTGCCGTGAACTGTGGATAGCTGCGCACCCAGTTTCATCAGGGCAGCTGGAGGGTAACACAACTTCCTTCCCGCCACCCAGGGTGGACAATCTCTAGAACTAGAATATGATGAGTATACTTTTACTGATACCGTCATTAGATTTCGGGTTAAGATAACACCATTATGGGCCTCACTACCAGGTAACAACAACTCTTCATCCGTACTGTTGGGCAAGCGATGACGTTCCTATAAGGCACTTCGATCGGTAAACTCCTGGCAGGCATCGCATCAACGCGGAAACTGTAAACGAATGTATAATAATCCATTAGGATGCACTCTTTTGGAGAGAAAAATCGAGGTATTATCAAGAGGTGCGATACTCAGCTTCATTCGTCATGCTAAAGTGCAGCATTCCTCCTGGTTGGTGATCTATTGGTTACCAAATGAACATTGATCTGTGTTTCCAACTCTTTCGTGTCTCACAGCAAGCAAGTCCTTTTGAAAGAGGGCATGGGCTTTTGGATAACACTCAAATTGCGGGAGAGTTCCCCATCGCGGGCCCAAGTAAGCATCCGCGGGAAAGGACCACCGCAGAAGGTTCAATTCTTGGCCAAGGCCTTCCTTCTACAGCATACTGCTACTTTTCAAGTTAACTTGAGTGGCTTGGTTTGACAAAGTGCTGAATTCGGAAAACAGAAGCGAACAAATTTGGCCAATATGTCACCTCAAACCCCGATTTGAAGGAGCAGGACGGCTGAGATACCCCGGAAGAGCTAAAAGTAGTTCATCGTTATCCCATCATGCCATGTACCCTAGGATGGATGTGAGCTGGCGATCGTCCGCAAATGTTATCATGGTGTGTCTGGTGATGATTCGACTGCCTATGCTCGAGCATTCAGGGCTGTGATAAACCAACCTGGCTTTGTCATGAGCAGCTTAGGCAGATCGACACCTGAGCTAGATCTACATGGGTGCAGATTGACTGGGGAGATCCTATCCCACGGTGTAAAGCTTGCTTAGTTGGGACGCTCCTGGTTCATCGTCTTTTGAGACCAGGAAAGCAAGTAACTTTCCTGTATACGCATACATGACACATACCCCTGCTCTGTTCAAGAGTTTCTGACTGGGCCCTGGGTCTAGTTCGATTCGAGAGTGACAGAGGAATGGTTCTTGACATCCATCTTCTTTGTTTCTTATGAAACACTTGTCCCGATCAGGAGTAGAACAAACTCATTGCAGGCGAATTTTGAGGTGGAAACATGTCTTGATCATGATTAGCTGCACCTTCTTCTCGACTTTGTGTTGCTTCTGCATCAGACAAGCGTGGTGCAACATGGTAACGATCTGGTGTGTTCTTCCTGTAAAGCAGGACAAGTATTGCATCGCAAACTGTATTTCTCTGCGAGAGAACCAGATCCATTCTTACCCAGACTCTGCAACAGGAATACCTTGGCTCCAGAGAGGATCCTGCGATGCTGTAAGGTCTCTCAACCTCATTTTGGATCTCGCCGTCTACTTTTCCATCTTCCTGGTACAGGGTATGTCCTGCAGCTAGGCAATCTCCGTGCACAGTCGAGACAGGCCTGGAATCTCTTCGTCTAAAGCCTTCGAGAAATCGGCAGATGGTCCAGCCGACTCAGATAGTGACAATGTAATTGACAAATCAATGGCAAGAGCAGCCGACGTCAGGTGCTCCACCAGAAAACATTCTGGAACATGCTAAAAGCTTCGCGATTTCGGCAAGGAGTGTTTGTTGATTGTAAAGACGAGGACTGAATAAAACAACTTTCCCGGAGCATACGGGTGTGATCTTCAGAACGAGGCGTCAAGGTACCGGTTGAGGTTAACTTACGGTAGCCGCAGGGTGTCACAAGAATTGGCCGCCTAGATCATAGGAGACGAAATCTTTTAATCATCTTATGCCGGCTTAGGCTTGCGTTTATGCTCCTTTATTTCTGTACCCTAAACCTTAGAGGACAATTCTTCTGACACCCACCTGAGTAGAAGGGGCGATACCTGGCAGGGGCGATGGGTCAAGTGGAGGAAGCGGAGAGCGGGGAGTCCCCCGCTGCATGCATGGGCTCGGCCACTGACAGTCGGCAGGTGAAAGGCGACAGAACGGGGGCGCTGAATGGCGGAGCACTTAGCAAGTACCGTATCGCACTGTGCCCTCCGACTCCCATCATGGCCAACTCAGCCAATAGCATTACAAGGCCATGGCTATCGGAGATCAGCCAAGCCAGACAGGGTAGGCGCCAGAGGAAATGGAAATGGAAGGAGGCTCGACCGGTCAAGAAAGATCGCCCGTGCGTGCGTAACAACTTTGCGCCTTTCAACTCCATCCCAACCTCTGCTGTGCTGAAGGACCAAACCTCAGCGTCTGCCCACCCATACACTCTCATTTTCCACCCGGGCAGAATGTTTGGCGTGCCCGTCACTTTCTTTCATCCACTCAGAGCGCGGCACATTCGCGGCCTCTCACCGTCTTGACATCCGAGCTTTGACTTTGCGGTAGCGGACGTTTCATCCGCCATGGCTTTGCAGCATTAATCAAGATCAGGAGTGCTGTACTGTACGCACGAACTAGGATCGGATGCCCAGAAGATTGGGCCGGGCCCTAGCTGGGCCAGATGCACGCAAGTTCTTCGGCTTTTGCTGATTTGCCAGCTTTTTTGGTGTGTATCCGACAGAATTGCAGGCACCCTTGACATCCCAAGACGGTCATAAACAATGTCCCCATTCAGCTTGTTCAAGACCTCATACGTGAGAGCCGTGTCGTTGCCGTATTGGCAGCTGCAGCCTGAACCTACCTGCGGTCTTTGTGTGCAACACCTTGCTGTCCCTGGGTACGACACTGACTTGCTTTTTCAGCTGCATGGCATCAATTGGCTGCCAACACCACTGTTGATAATTATACTGCACCTGACGAGTTAACCTAAACTTCCTGCTTGGATTTTGTATCACTCCTATGCTGCAGTATGATCATGCCATATTCAGCCTCAATCAGCAAAAAAGGGTAGCAAAAGAAAGGTTGATCGACTCCAAAGTCTGGAAACAGTCAAATGTCACATCACACAAAGATCTGGCTGGAATCGCGCCGAACGGTCCAAATTTCTATCATCAACTGGCGCAAATACACGCGTCTGATACCAGTAGCAACATTGCCAACGGCCTTAGTTCCACCACCCCTTCTGGCTACAACAATACACTGCGGACCATAGCCGTTGGCATGAAAATACTCTCAGTGGACGGCCCGATCCGATTCAAGGCCAGCCCCCATCCCCATTCGCCATGTCTTCGTTTACTCGTACTGTCAGCCTGCTTCAGAAGACAAAGCAATGACATGTTACCATTTTAAACCGGCCCCCCAATACCACAGGCTTCAGTCATGCCTCTGAACGCCCCCTTGTGAAAACATAGCGCGATGATGCTGCCTTGACATTGGCACGAGGACTGCAGACTCTACCGGTCAGCTCTACAATTGCTAGGCGGGCCCCGATCAACGCCGTCATCGATGGCCCGATGTCATTTTACTGGCGAACTCGCGAGCCTATGCCCTCTGCCGCGTCGTCTTCTACACAATGTCATCAGTCTTTGGACCATGATATGGGTATGCGCCGCCCCCTTCTCCTCACTTCGGGTACGGAGGACTCTCATTGGCTCATTCATAAGCTGCACATTCATCAACGCCCCTTCGGAACTTCTGATCATGAAATCGAGCCCTTTATTTCGACCTTCTCCACATGAGCCTTCGGCATCGCCCTGGCCCTAGCATTTAGCCTGCCGCCAATAAACCGTTGGTTGACGGTTCCATAGATATCGGTCTCCTGCTGTCCAAGACGTGTTATGCCACATCCGCGGTGCGTGGAGATGAAACCTTTCTTCGGCCTCACGTGTCGTTGTGTAAGGACGACTAGACCCATCAGGGCCTGAAACATAACCTGGACATCTGACAGGGGTCTGCCGATCATTCTTCGCCTTACAGGTACTCCAGACCTGTATGTCGAGCATTAGCATGTCATGGTCCTGGGCTGCCGGGGTCGAAAGCCACCCGACCATCGAGGTGTGTGTATGGGGCTGACAGAAGCGAAAGCTTGAACGATTGAGGGTGCCATGTCAATTATGGTTGGTTGGTGCCTTGATCACTTGGCGATTGATGCTTCCATCCCTTACCGCGCTTTGATGTAAATAGAATCCCCGAACATACATGGGACAACTGGTCGATCACTACGCCATATCTTTCGGCATTAAACAGAGCGGTTCACGCCGTTGATTCTCTTCTGTCAATTCTAGGTGGGGTGTTTCTTGATGCATCTCGACTTCGTATCAGAGACAAGACTGCTCAGAACTCAGGCACATTTCGATCCAAGTGGCTGGCTTTTGTCCCTCCACCACACAAACCTGGTCTGGTCTGCAGTGTTCCGTCTCTGGCGTCTTTCTTTCGTCAAAGCAAGGACTTTTCCAATCAGAGCCCGTGTTTGTGGCGTATCGTAGAAGCATTGACGGCCGGGTGCTTGCATACTCATGCACTCGTACTGGCGCCCGGAGTGGATAATACTGGTCTTCAGGCTCAGGGCAGCGTCCAAGGCCGTAACATACTTGAGGCACAAAGACAACAGGCGTTGCTATGTTATGCTCCGAGGCTGATCTCTGCGTCCATCTTCCAAGTCGCAATGGACCAGCTGCGAAGTGTACAATGAATTGAAAACTATCGATCGAAACTAGCCTCGGCGTATGCATCTTGTTTCCGATGGTTAGTGTTCGCTGCCGCCCTGCGGCCCGTGAGCTAAACCGGGAATACACTCAAGGAGGACTCTGGGGAGCTTTGCTTGGTCCAGATGGCGAGAATTATGAAAGATTTGCAGCATAGCCCTGCACCTGCTTGCGGCTTCCTGCTTCTAATTGTCACCGTGAGCTCCGTTGAATGTTGAGGCTCTCCACTACGGCTCGACATCGATGGTTGTTGGGCGCGACACACCGCTCATGAGATCGCGAAAGCAAATTAAACTATACATGAGGTATTGACATGTCTATCTTGACAATAGCACTGGGGCTTTTGGGCTGTCCATAACTACATGTCTACGTCCCGTTGTCTCAGGCTCTGCACAACCTCAAATCCCTTTTCATTCGAAGTCCCTGCCCCCAGCCGGTGACCCCGAGTCTGCTGTTATTTCTTCGAAGCTTTCGGCAGACCTTCTGGTTAGGACTTAGCTTCTTTTCCTTCGACTCTTCCTCAATTCTGTGCTACGCGTTCCCATAACCGCCCCCTGAAGCCTCTGACTCTGCCTTCTCAATACATTCCTGTACGATCCTAGGTCAGCCACTACCACTTGAAATCGCAGCGTGGGTATATAGACAGCCAGATCCTGCACTCGCGCGGTTGTGTCTTGTCTGTAGCTGTTATCTCTGGCAGCTTGCGCTTTCAACACTGCACTTTCCGTCTGTGACACCATATTCGTCGAGCAATACCATCACCCGACCCGAGCCCGACGAAAGCAACCCATCTTAACATTCTATTTGTTGGAATATAGAGGGAAACACGACAACACTCATATGAGTAAGGCAACGGTGAGACACGATTATTGTTTTCGAGTTCGGCACTTACTACAAGCCCTTTGTTCGTTATCGCATCGCTGGCAAGCGCCTCCTTCATTACCTGTTGGGACGGATCTCGAAGCCATCAAGCCGTTTCCTGGTACTCATGGGTGTCGTCCTGTTCTTGAGAAGTACCGATATCATCAGTGGTTTCAAAAAAGATGGGCTACTGTTCCTAGTTCATGGGCGAGCATTGTTGCTTTATCAGAAGAAGGATGTGGACATGCACCATGGGGCAGCGGCTTGTATCTGGAATTGGCCACTACCTCTTTGACTCAATCTGAGTGTCTTCCAGCTTCACAAAACCTGCCTCCTTCGAATGGCGTCTTCAATCTCTAAGACTATGAGTTCGAAGCAACTTGAAGCTAATACAGTCTTAGAGTTAGGTCCGATCGAGAAGAGAACGAGAAAGGGGTGCCATCTTTATCAAGAGCGAAGACGAAGATACCGAGAAAGTCTGGCTCCAGCAACCTGAGGTGTGTTTTCCAGATCCCTCGAGGCTTAGCACAATACTACCCAGAGGTAGTTTGTGAACAGATTGCTAATCTTCAAATGGCCAGCTGGTTTTATGGTTCGACCGACAACTGCGATTCAAGACGTTCATTTGATGGTTCAGAACAGACCGTCAAGTCGGAAGTGCGCATGAATTCTCAAATTCCGAAGGTAAGATCCATCTTGATATTGGTCATAGACGGGTGTCATTGGCTCCAAGCAACGTCAATTTCGGTAATATGTTACGTGTGAATGGCGGGCGCACAGAGCTGTCAATTACGGGACTTTCTCTTTCCTACGGTATGTATCAAAGTTTCTTTGGTCCTAACATTTGTCCCCTCTTTTTCTCAGTGCCTGTGCCAGATAATGTGGCTACATTTGCCATCTGCGAACCTGCTTTCGCTTCTCCTCGAAAGGGCTTTGCCTAGAAGCATTCTGTTGCAGACCGATGCGTTATAGACAAGGCCTACTTCGAGTAATACAAAGATTAAAGCAGCTCGTCAAGGAAGATAAACAAGTATTATTTCTTGCGCGATGGGAAGTGCTATCCGGGGCGCGATGTTATTCTTGGTCACACTTTACACTCCGTGCTTTGTGTTTGGTGTACCAGAGCAGGCAAGCCGAAGATCTTGACCATAGCAAAAAGTCCGCTTGGAGTTCCCGAGTTCCACCGGACGTGATTTGCAAGACTGTGAACGAGGCGAGCTATGACATACAAGCATCGCAGTCAAATAAACATGCATTGCTTTGGAGGAGAACGAGAGTCAAATAATGCTTATTGAACTTGACTGACACAATGGTTTACAGCTATCCTGTCGACGCCAAATTTATATCCTTACCGAAGCGAAGAATCGAGCGGCTCCTGCAACTACCAGGATTGATCAAACCCGACAATAATCAATCAAGTGCTAATACCAAATTTCTTCAACAGGATTACGAATCTTCGACGCCCACCATGGGTTACATGGACATGGCGACACATACTGGAGAGATGAGGTCAGTGATTTCTCTTTGCTCATTTTCCCTCTACCCTTCTTATCGTTCTTCACATCACTCAATGATGAGCTTCTTTATCGAATACTGTAATATGAGCTTTCACCTATGGCGTTTATCTGCCGGAATCCGTTAAGCCACTCGGGTTTCACTCATTCATTTCCATGGTTGTTTGGTTATGAGTGGTTCGGGTTTGTTCGCGAGCTGCGAGCTAGGAAATGGGGCAGATGTCATCAGAACCAACCAGGCTAAGCTTTCTGAGCTATACCCATGTCGCTGACGGCAATGGCTGAGATGGAGTTCCCTATTTACCCACTACATACTTTCCAAATATCGTCTATTTCCCCTGTTTACACTTGTCACAATTGTCGTTTCCTATGCATAATTTAGCTATCGCTGTAGCTGGCCTCAACTTTTGCGGCGCCGTTAGCAAGTCCTGAAAGTGATGGACATTTCGGGCGTTAGCAACTGACTATCTCTTGTCAACCCTTGACTCGCTACTCGCTACAGAGCACCCCCTGTCATTTTGCTTTTGTTTTGCTTTTGCTTTTCTTTTTACTACCTGTGTCATGGTCCGCCACCTGCAGTTCATTTGACCCGACCATCATTGTCTCTGTTCTCGAGCATCCCCCACAGGTTTGTGAAACCATCATATAAGGACGAGTTTTATTCGCGATCCCCTCACCCGTCCATTTTTGGCGTGACCCAGTGCTCGCTACAACTCGCCTTATTCATACAAATGTACTCTATAGATCTACAAGGGTCCATCACAGCAGGGTTGGGCTAATTGGCAGCAAGTGCAGCCCTGTCTACGCTTTTTTTTTTTACGGTCAAACATTCCAGTCCCCATTGTTCAATTATTACGCAACATTCTCATTCAACCTCCCCTCTCTAAGCTCTTCTTTCACTTGTACTCCCTATTACTGCTCTCGCGGAGCAAACTCCTGCGACATTCATTCGTTTTCAAAACTTCCAAGTCGGTCAGTGACGGTGCTCCTCTCTCAGGCTCTCGGTGCTTGCTTGCCGGCCGCCTGTCAACTCGGATCCCTCTCGGTGGCTTGGTCATAACGCAATGGGCAACTAGGTAGCTGCTGTCTTTGTTCAACATGGACGCCCGGGGTGTGGCTTTCGCTACCTTGCTCGGAAACTAGTCCCTAGCACCTTTCCCTCCCTATCGTACCCGCTCACTGGCTGCACTGCTATTACCTTATTTGAGATTCTGCTTACTGCTAGTCTGCTCCCTACCTCTACCTACTCTTTCTGTCCTTTCACACGCCCACTACACTACACTGCACTGCGCTGCATCTATTACCTGCCTACATATCTCACTTTTACTGCACGCCGCCTCGTGTCAACGTCCAGGCCCAGCCAGCGCCAGTGCCGGTGTCAGTGTTAGTGCCATTGCCGTGAGCTGCTGCATAGGCTGTCCTCGCAGCCTCTCGAAACTGCTCGGCAGCTTTGTGGCACACCAACGGCCGACAGTATTACCTGACGTACGCCTCAAGTTGTGACACGGGGAACACTGTATTTCCAGGGCATGGCAATACAGCATCTTTGTGGCCGCGTCCTTTGCCGTTGTCGCTGCCACTGTCGACTGCCAGTGCCGTGCAGTTGCCGTTGCCTACCTCTTTACCTAGCATTATCGCTTCTTGATTCTTCTGTTGTTTCTATTAACTGGTCAGCCTGAGGCCGTTTTGCTGATGAGGCGCCAGATACCCGCAAGAGACCAGTACTTCTCTGACGATAGAGCCCTCCCAGCCCTCATCGCTCTTAAACCTGTTCCATCCGCCAGTTCTCAGTTCCGCCGCGCAATACCCTCAGGACGGAGGTGCTTTTTTCCAGTCTCAGCCGACTGGTCATCATCATCTGTACCCAGGCATAGACGTCCGCTCTCGCCTGGGCTCCAAGTAAGTAGTATTTCTTTTATTTCTCGTTCAGCCTCTACGCCTCCGCTCGTTGTTCTTCCGTCAACTTCAAAACTTGAAAGTGGGAATCACGCTGCAGCTGCACGCTATATCATTGACACCTCTTGTTCCTTCGCTTTTTGTTCTCAACTGTCATCCAATCCTTTATACTCACCCTGCCTTGCAATCAATGTTTGGGTTTGGCTGGGTATGCCATTCTGAACAACGAGTACCCAGAGCCGTGCAGAGTAGAAACTGACTGCTACCGGCAGCACCACTTCCACGACGGGGATGGCACATCCCTATCCCCCTTCACATCGCACCCCAGGCCTGCCTCACCCTGGTCCACAGATCAGTGCTCGAGAGCAGTACACCTCTGCCACGCCAGGGTTTAGGAGGCCTTCTGAACATTCTGTACGATCACCTTCTTTTGCCACGCAACCTAGAGGAAGGCATCCTTTGTCGCCAACTACCAGCCCCAACACGGCTTTCTCGGCCCCAAGCATGGGCTCGAGCGGATACAGCAACAGGCCTTCGGGAAATACCATCCCCCCCTTGCACAACGTCCATATGATGGGAAGCCTCCAATACAACGACGGGGCTGGAACACCCGTCAAGGTTGACATCAACGGGACAATCGACAAAGGCTTCTTCTTGTCAGAAAACGAATGGACATGCTACCGGAGGAATTATTTCTCGTGCATTTGCTCTTATACTTTGAGCCCTCACATACCGAGCGTCTCCATTCAGTATACTGCAACCGGCTCAACACAGCCAGTCCAAGTGTACGGATTCGCCATGTCTATCTCAGCGGTCGTCTCTGACAATGAGTCACACAACATCGAGCTGGTGCAGCACACCCCAAAGCGTGACAAGGGACCTATTATGAAACCCGAAAAGGTTCGACTGGGTAGCAAGCCCCGTGAGGCGAGCCATCACCACCATATGGGTATGTTTACGGATTCGGTCGTCTCCAATCGTCCTGTATACCCCGACAACTTCAGCAACCAACCTGGCAGCCAGCAACTACCTACGGAGCACACGTTTGAGCGCATTCAATTCAAGCAAGCCACGCAGAACAATGGCAAACGAAGAGCTGCTCAACAGTACTATCAGCTGGTTGTCGAGCTCTGGGGCGACGTTGGGAACCAGAGTGGTGGCGACCAGTTTGTCAAGATAGCCACACGCAAGTCTGCAAAGATGATCGTACGGGGGCGCTCGCCAGGTCATTACCAGAACGACAGGCGGGGAAGCCAAAGCAGTGGGCCAGGTGGATCTTCAGGCAACCTTGGAGGCTACACTGTCGGAGGCATAGCTGACTTCAGCAATCCCATGATGGGCGGGCCAAGCTACACCCCGGGCGGATTCGATGCCCGCAGCAGCCTCTACAGTGTTCGTCACCACGATATCCCACCCGAATCTATGATCCCTCAGGAGGACTCCAAGGCGATCGGTACTGCACGGGAATACCAATATTACCCAGGTCCAATGTATGAAGGGCAGAGTGAGCGCATTGATCTGTTCAATCCTCGTACAGAACGCGATAATGTCGTGCCCCATATGGCCACAGGTATGGACGTGAGCGGTAAGATCAAGCCTGACTACGACGGCGCTTCTCTTCCCAGCATCTTTCATTCGCCAGCCCAGATGAACGACCGCCCACCAGGGCCTTTCGAGGGCAAATCCACATCGAACGGCTACTATCCAATTCCTTCATCAGGAATCAACATGACCATGACATAGTGCCATCACCCATCGCTCCCAAAGACTATCAGGTCTCCTATCCTATTCATCCATTCCGGATAAGCGAGCATGAGACGAAATACTTTAACAGGTGGTCCTAGAGACCACACCAAGGCGTTAGGGCATCAACATCTATTCAAGTCCACGGGGACTGGAAAATACTTAACGATTAAAAGGAGGCGAAGCTACGGCATGACTACCAGCATAGGTGTGAAAGAGACATTTGTACGGCGTTGGCATTAGTATGGGGTTTGGATCACGGTTTTCTCAAAACTTTCGGTCGTTCGATAAAGAAGTGGACACTCCACGACGAAAACGGCTTCAGGTGCGGCAAGGTGGAGGGGAACGGAGAGAAGGATGGAAACATAACGACGTGTACGACTTGGAGCTGGCAAAATGAGGTACAGTAGTTTGTCAAGGACGAGCTAAACAACATGGTGAGAATGTACGAGACAGCACATCAGCGGCAACGGCAACAAAAGCGAGGTGAAGTGGGAGACAACAAGCTCAGGGCCGTGAGGACGCTGTGGGGTTTGGTTTTGTCTGTTTTGCGGAGAAGGATACCCGGGACGCGTGCATTTTCTTTCTTTACTTTTACTTCTTGTGGCCCATATTTCATGAGCTTGGCTTTGTACTAAATCTAATCGTCCCGTCTGTCCTTTCTCTCTACCAGTGGTCCAGGAACGCAGGCTCCTGCCGGCCATGGATGTTGTCGCATTTGCTAGTGTCGATGAAGAGGCGATGAGCCAAGACTGGCGACAAGGCTAGTCATGCCGATCCTCCTCCGCTGGGCGCTTACACATGTGATGTCACGGAGGGAACGAGACAAGGGAATAAGAAAACTGGCGTTGGGGATATCGGCAGGAAGATCAGTCAAGAGTACGGGGGTAATAGCATCCAGATCAAGAGGACATTTGCATATCGAATGAAAGATTGCCATTGATTGGCGGCGATGACATGACAGTACCCATGCTCTACTTGGTCGTTGAATGAGAACCCGGCTTACTGCACAAGACAAGACTAGACCGAAGGCTAGACTACGGTACGTTACTGGTACTGTACAACCCAACCCAAGGTGCAACGCATGCAGGGACCTCGGGGATAGATAGATAGCGCGTGTTTCAGAAGGGTGATCCGTGGCTGAGAATTGAACAAGAAGATGAAGTCTAGACTACAGATGTTCTATTTTGTCTTTGTCTCTGTCTCTTCCTCTCCGATCTGTTGCGTGTTCCGTGTATTGAAGGCGAGAAGAGACACGAGGACGTGTTAGGGGTGTGGACCTGGAACATGGCAGTGAGTAAATGATTCGCAACTTTGTCTCTTTTCAGCGAGAGCAGGCAAAAGCCGACCCAGCCTCAAAGGATTGGTCTTTGATGTGACAGCCAACGATATGGCTGAGTTGGACATTACTCTGTTCTGGTCTGCACCGGGGGTCAGATCCAACCCAAGACCAAGACCAGGAGTGAGAGCGGATGAGTGTAAGGACAAGGGGTGTAATGAGGGTGATGCAATTAATGTGACGAGTGTCTTATACCGATACCCCTGTCTGGCCTTTTCTTACCCAGCCTTGTTGCCTGCACCACTCTTATCTCAATCTTATTCAATGCATGAGTATGATGCATGCATGAATATGCGTATCCGCAATACCAAAAGTTCAACACATGATGGGACTTTAGTTGGTTGAGGCTTGACCGAGCGAGGCTGGACTGTTTGGTTAGATTAAAGTTAATCTAGGCACGCTAAACACGTTTTACCAGCGGGAAGGGGACGGACCGCTACAGTACGAGACGCTAAGTGCCTTGACGTTGTAACCCAAATTAATTAGTCAAGTTAGCTGACGTTATCACGGTACGGAAATGAGATGGCTGTACAGTAAATGAGATGGAGCTATGATCACGATAGACCGGGGACAAGGCGGGTGTAGACGGTTTATGAACAAGCATTGCAGATTTAATGTCAAAGCTCCTTTGACGTAAAAAGGCAGGAGAAGGATGCAAAATGATGGAATGGCTATCATTAAGTGGAAATGATCAACAATTGTGAGAGTGAGTCAAGTAGAGTAAGTAACACAATACTGTAGGTACCTCGAAAGAAGGTTTGAGTGGAGATCGACGCTATCGTGAGGAATTCGGTCTGGGCTGGATAGTGGAGTCGACTCGGAGAATTTAATCACTGGCAGGTGAAAAGATACAAGAAATTAACATTGTTGGGTGTACAATACAAGTAACTCAGAGCGAGTTGGTCAGAAGCAACGTGAGAGGGAAGAGGGCTTTTCAGGTACAGTAGTGAAAAGCTGTTGGTTCAGACTCGTTGGATGAAAATCAAACTACGTACTGTGATACAATACGCGAGTAAGGTAAGGGTACTGTATGTACTGTTATGTGTACGTGCACCAGGCGAGAGACAAGGGGAAGCGAGAGAATGCTAGGCTAGTTCGTATCTCGATTAGGATTATTACCGAAAGTATATTTATAGGAGAAAAGTATACTCTGTACTGTGCTGTGCATTCGAGATGATCCAGCAAGTTAATGTACAAAAACAGAAGACGATGGAAGATCGATCAAGCCCAGGTCTCATTGCTACGTCACTCAACAGCTGACAGATGCAGATTCAGATGAATGTGGGAGGATCGATAGCCTTTTTGACTTCTTTTTCGAGTTTTTGGCTTATGAAACGATAGCCTACTGCAATGTCTGGAACATTCACAGATGTATCTGCAGCGTATCAACATCGTGACAGCTAAGACTTGAACTCAGCTACTGTCTAGCAGTTTCCTTCCTTCTTTCAGGTACAGACATTATGAAGTGGCAGGTAGGTATCTGTACTTCCCAGTCAGGCATTCTTACCCCTCACCTCCATGTCACCGAGTACCCGGTCGATGAATCCACTTCCCACCGAGAGCGGACAATTTCTGCAAGCCTCCATCTCCCCGGGGTTACACAAGAGCAAGAAATGTACTGATGTGCACGTACATGTACAGTACCCTCCCTGCGTAGGGCATGTGCGATGTGCATATGCGGCGCGGGCGCGGCAACGCAACCATTAGAGGCCGAAGAGACGAGAGCGCGAGTCCTTCTTTTGTTATTGCCGTGTCCTCAAACCATCGACGTGTGTTGTCTCTGTACATTCCATTGTTCTCTCGCCTTTTCTTCGGCCTCGCTCTCGGTCTTGGAAAGAATCCGTTTGGTCACATTAAGCGAGATTCAAATAAGAGGAAGACCAACAGAGTCATGTACATTCTTTAGCCATCTTCAGCCAACACGCAGACTTGGCAGAGATACATGTCAGCTATCCAAAAGCAAAAGGAAAAGCAAAAAAGAAAATACAAAGGCGGGAAGGAATGCGAGACAGGACAAGGTACACGCATGCAGAGACCGGGAATCTACGTACTGAACGTATCGATCGTCCGACCCTGGATTTGAGGCTCATGCAAGCCTCCTACACCGGTGAAGGACTGGTTGCATCCCTACCTAATTCGCTCTTGGGGGGCTCCGCTCATGAGGCCTTCCTCGGACGCCGGTTGACAATGACAGAGGCATAAGAAATGCTACCAGCCACAGTCTCCAGTCTTCAGGGCGTCTGGGGTGAGAAAGAGGGTATAATCCCAGGCCAGGGCAAGGGTCGTGTGACAGGCAGACGGACCAGACGATTCTGATATGTGACAGAATAGCCAAGTATGGTAAGACGGACAGTCAGAGTCAGAACCAGAGTGGATAGCCATGATATGAGCCACGCAGGAAGCTGAACATACATAATTTGGTTTGAAAATGTTGATATGATGGACAATGTCTGTCAATGAGCTTTTGCTCAGTCTGCGCAATTCTCATTTGCCTCCCTCCTTAGATGCATAAATGCATCTCGACACCTCGACACCTCACGCTCACTTCTATTGACCGATCGCATATTGACACTAGCACTCACTATCGAGTCTATGCTCTCCAAATAGCATCAGCCATCTTAGCCACCATCCCCATCTCAGCCGTGTCGTGCACCCTCACCACATCCGCACCGCCCTGTACCGCCGCCGCTACCGTCGCTGCCGTTCCCCATGTCCGCTGCGCCGGTTCCGTGACCCCCGTGATTTTCCCGACAAAAGCCTTGCGACTCGAGCCAACGAGCCACGGAAGACCTTCTAGTCCGGGCCAGTACCGAAGCTCATCCAGCCTCCGCAATATCTCGAGGTTTTGCTCTCCCGTCTTGGCGAAGCCGATGCCCGGGTCCAGAATCATCCGCCACCGGCGGATACCCGCTTCCTCGGCCGCTGCTACGCGAGAGAGAAGCTCGGATGCTAAGGTGGGGATTAGACCTTCTGGATACGAGGTTAGTTTTGTCATGGTCTGTGGTGTGCCGCGCATGTGCATCAGACAGATTGTTTTCTGAAGGCGGGCAACGGTAGAGAGCATTTCTGAATCTAGCATCCCAGCGGATACGTCGTTGATGATGTCTGCACCGCTGGCGATGGCTTGCTCAGCGACGGATGCACGATACGTGTCGATGCTGATAGCCACATCACGAGCTTCGGGGAGTGAGCGGATGAGCTCGACAGCAGGCACAACACGAGATGCTTCTTCCTCGGCCGAAACTTCTGGTCGCCCGGGAGCAGTAGACTGGCCGCCAATATCAATGATAGACGTTCCATTCTTGACCATATTTAAGATGGTCTGGGCGAGGTTATCTCGATCATGACGACCTCCATCTGAAAAAGAATCAGGCGTCAAGTTGAGAATACCCATAACTTGGGTCTTCCTCTTGCCAACCAGAGGCGTCAAAGATCCTGCCCGTGTAGAGAGTGGCGTCATGGAAGAGAGGGGCTCGCCTAGAGGTAGTTCATTTAGATTATTCTGGATGAGCTTCCATGGTTTTCTCGGATCGAGTGACTTGGCTGGGATGAGTCTGCGATTCGTCATTAGAATACCTTGTTCCGTGTTTATCAATCATCGTAACACATACTCGGCCAGGGGTCTCAACACGAATTCTCTCTCCAGAATTCCAATATGGGGGACCTTGAGACGCTCGTGGTCGACTGTCTCGTCACTGTAGAGCAAAATGTCTAGGTCGATGTTACGCGGACCCTTATCGATGACTTTCTTGCGTCCCATATCGTTCTCAATGGATTGGAGTTGATCCAGTAGAGCTATAGGTTCCAGTTCCGTCTCAACCTGGTAAAATTGGTCAGCAAGCACAAGGTGACAAACATGATTTTGATATACATACCTCGCACGCACCGTTGACAAAACGGTCTTGGTCGGTAACGTACATAGGTTCCGTCTCCCAGAGACTACTAGTTCTCTTGACCTTGATTCCACGACGATCCATCTCGTTGCACGCACGCTCAATTTCGGCAACACGGTCCCCCATGTTACTCCCGAGCGCAATATACGCCGTCCTCTTGCGCGGGCCACTGCTCCCGCAACCACCTCCATTAGCGCACGCGCATCCACAGGCATTATGTCTGAGTCCAGGCATGGTGTTTCGCGCAAGTGAGCGCGGACGTGCTGCGGCGATGAGAGATAGGTTGTGAGGCCGCGTTGACGTCAACGAGCTTCGCGACGCAGTGGCGAAAGCCCGCAGCGAGTTAGGAGAAACATTATGGCGTGTGCTTCTAAGATTTCGTGCGAGCGAGCGAGATGAAAGAAAGGATTGTCTCATTATGAGGTTTCGCTGCTGCTACATAGCGGCCTGAGATTTGGTGTTGAGTGAGTTCGGGAACGTTGGAGCGAAGCCGCGAAAATTTGCGTTATCGGCACATTGGGTGTGGGTATAGCAATCCTAACGGTTTTGCTTAGAAGCGAAAGCTTGAAGCACTGACTGAATCTTGCACACGCCGACTTTGGTGGTGAACCAAGAGTGACTAATCGTCGATATGGCTTTTGTACGGGTTTTAGGAGGTTCCCGCTGACTTGGATGGGATTTGTTTCATTTGCATGTGGTCGTCAAGAATTGTGTCACGGGGTCGAGTCTTGCTGACTACCTACCACTAGACTCTTAACGTTAGCACCGAGCACATGTCAAAAATGAAGACTGACTAAGGTAGGTAAGGGTATGCATATTGTTAAGTGCAAGGGTTACAACAGGAACGGACTTTTAATTTTATCTGATGAACAAGATATAGCCATGTCAACTTGTCTGAACTAACAATTGAAGCAGCTGCAGAGCTACAAAATTGTTAAGAGCATCTTTTGTCCCGTCCCGAGGCAACTTCCCCAGATTCGACCGAACGCTACTCCAAATGCGGAACAGTTCAGGTTCCCCTCTCCACAATCGTTTCTGACGTCTCAGGAAGGAAGGACCTGACTCTCCAGGACCTCGGCATCTCAGGTCATTGCGACAATCATTGACCCTGCAAAACCCCCTCTCAAACTTATTCTCAGCTGATCCTTGGACCGCGATCCTTCTTATACCCCAGATTCTCTTCTCACGCTACTTCTTCTTGTTCTTTATCAATCCATATCGCTTCCATTTCTGCGCGCAACCAGCTCTTCCAGTCGCGATACGATAGCTTCATCCACATATAAAAATAACAGATAGACATCATGGCCTCACCACGTACGTCATCCCCATAATCTTCACAACATCGCCTCAATCGCTAATATGTGTCCTCTGCAGAGAAGCTCCGAACTCCCATCACTGATCTTTTCAAGATCAAGCATCCCGTCCTCCTTGCGGGCATGAACGTCGCCGCTGGCCCCAAGCTCGCCGCCGCCGTCTCTAACGCTGGTGGTCTTGGTGTTATTGGCGGTGTCGGATACACCCCTGATATGTTGCGCGAGCAGATCGCCGAGCTCAAGAGCTTCCTCGACGACAAGAACGCCCCTTTCGGTGTTGACCTGCTTCTTCCCCAGGTTGGCGGTAGCGCTCGCAAGACCAAGTATGTCGCATGTCCCCTTCTCCCCACATTCCGGGCCCTCGGTTTCGCGATCACATGCGGATCTTACTAGTGATCAGGCGCTAACGCACGGTCTTACAGCTACGATTATACCAAGGGTAAGCTGAACGAGCTCGTCGATATCATCATCGAGGAGGGCGCTAAGCTTTTTGTCTCTGCCGTCGGTGTGCCCCCCAAAGCTGTCGTCGACAAGCTCCATGCCAATGGCATCGTCTACATGAACATGATCGGCCACGTCAAGCACGTTCAGAAGTGCCTTGACCTCGGCGTCGACATCATCTGCGCCCAGGGTGGTGAGGGTGGTGGCCACACCGGCGATATCCCCACAACTGTTCTTATTCCCGCCGTTGTTGACATTTGCAAGAAGCACAAGTCTCCTCTCACTGGCGGCCCCGTTCAGGTTATCGCTGCCGGTGGTATCCACAATGGCCAGCTTCTCGCCGCCTCACTTATGATGGGCGCCGGCGCCGTCTGGGTCGGAACCCGCTTCATTCTCACTGACGAGGCTGGTGCCCCCAAGGCCCACAAGGAGGCCGTCCGCACATCTGGTCACGACGACAACATCCGTACCATCATCTGGACCGGCCGCCCTATGCGTGTCCGCAACAATGACTACATTAACGATTGGGAGACCAACCGTCAAGCCGAGATTAAGGAGCTCGTCGCCAAGGGTACCATCCCCTACGAGGCCGATCTCGATAAGCTCGCTGAGAGCACCAGCGAGACCGAGAACGACGATGAGGAGGATATCCTTGACAAGTACCGACCTTACCTCATGGGCAAGTGCGCTGCTGTTGTCAACGAGCAGAAGCCCGCCAAGGCTGTCGTGGACGAGTTTGTTGACGATGCCGTTGCCTGGTTGCAAAGGGGCAACAAGATGATTGCCAAGCTGTAAAGCAACTACAACTTTTTAGTACGAGATACCTTGTCATTTGGCCTTGTTTTGCTATTGTATGTAGATTAGGAGCCATGTTACACTTCTGAATTTTGCATATAAAATTTATCTTCATTACATACTTCTTCCGAGTCATGGTCAGATGTCAGTCGTTGGTTGCTTCACATGTGGTTCTAAGAAGTGTACCTTAAGGTAGTATTTACCCTTGCCAACGTAGGTGGATACTCAAAGTCGAGAGGGCTTACGTTTCTCCTCTGCTCTTATGTTCTGCATAATCCCTCAACGCTGACCCTCAATATGACAGAGTCTCTCTGCACGGCATGCTCTCGTTTTGTGAATGATTTCGGCAAAGTTGAAGAAGAGGGGTGGGAATCAATTCTCCATCTCGCCCTGATTTCTTCTCACTAGCAAAACTGGCACAGGATGGCTGTCCACTCTGTAAAGTTGTCTACCAATCCTGCTGTTTTAGAGAAACTGTTTCCTATGAGAGACAGACACTACCTATTTCGGTCCGGGCATGGGCACGGGCACTACGCAGAATTGGAGAGGAGGGGAACGATGACGAGCTGCCTTTTCGCGATCAATGTCCGAGGCAATTGATCCTTCTAGTGAGCATCGGCGATAGAGGCGAGGGCCGTTCGCACGTTTTGTCTGTAGCGTTGAAGGGGGACGCGGAGAAGCCAACAGAGACCCCCGACTTGGATGCGGCGAAACCAGTTATCAATCTCTGCTCAAGCAAAGGCATTGATGAAGCCGTCGCCTTAGCCAAGTACTGGATGCTTCAGTGTGACAAGTGTCACATTCAATGCAAAGTTCATTCACAAACTCAACAACCATCAAGGGTCCTGCCAACGAGGCTAATAGATGTCGGCTCGATTGATAGGGAGGAGCTGCCGAGATTATATGTTCCAAATCCGTCGGATCATGAGGGTTTGGAGTATGCTGCTCTGAGCTACGCCTGGGGTTCTGATCCCACATTTGCCAAAACCACAGCGTCTAACCTCGACGAAATGACAAAAGGTCTACCGTGGAACACGCTTGCAAAGACAATACAAGACGCCATTTCGTTCACGAGGAAACTGGGGATTAGATACCTATGGGTTGATGCTTTGTGTATTCTACAAAGCTAGGGTCCAGATGATGTGTCCCATAGGACAGACTGGGCTTATGAGGCCAACAGATTTGGCCAATATTATGAGAATGCCACATTAACTATCGCGGCCACAGGGGCCATTTCCTCCGACAAGGGGCTGTTCTTCCGACGACTGGGCCTCGAAGTCAATCCGCAGCCTGTTACCTTCCGACAAAAGTCATTTTGGGGTAGCTTTAGAGACACAACCACTCGACCAATATTGCCGAGTTGGTATACTGAAGTACATGCCTCTCCTCTTCTTACGAGGGGATGGGCATTCCAGGAGAGGGCTCTATCGAGGAGAATTCTGCATTTTGGTATGAACTGTATCGTTTGGGAGTGCCATGAGTGTCGAGCAATCGAGACCGATCCGACTCGCTTGGAGCCCATAACTTCCGACCATCGGAATCATGACTTCGTCTATGCATTTCGGGATTTAGAAAATCAGGATGTGGAAACTGCGGTGAGATTGTGGTATACCTTCGCTGGTCTCTATTCAATGGCAAAATTTACCTTTGCTTTAGATAGACTACCAGCCTTGTCGGGGATTGCTGCAAGGTTCCGGAACTTCTTCCGACAAAAGTACATGGCAGGTCTATGGGGGTCCAATATTATTGAAGGACTCGTTTGGGGTGTTCCTGGAGTACCGGATCATAGATCACCAAGTTTGATCGACATATCGAGAGGCGTCCAACTGGAACTCATGAGTACGAGCTCGGAGCTGAGAATTCCCTCATGGAGTTGGGCGTCTAGCGATAGGCTGATAAATTTCTTCTCCAAAGGGTGCACTCCAACAGTGGAAGTCAAGGGAGGGACGATACAGGCAAATGGTGCGGAAACTTCTGGACAACTTCTTTATGGCACCCTACGTCTTGAAGGCAAGTTTTTGATGGTAGACTTGGGTAGTCCATGTCAGCCGCCGTCCAGCAGCGTACTACTTGATCGATACGGGTACGTAAGTGAGGATGACCTCACTAGCTACTTCAAAAATTGCCTCTTCCCTTGCTTCCTTCTTGGCACAGGTATCCTAGATATACCTTGGGAAGATACTCATGTGGTGATTCAACAAGGATATGCTCTTATCCTTCAGCCTACTGGGAGGAGCGTTGACTCGGTGGAAGAGTACAGACGTATCGGATTTGTCCAGATCCCTTATAAGGAGTACTGGGCTGATATCACAGAGACAACAACGATCGATCTTGTGTAGTAAACGTCAGAGGATTAGCTTTCGGCATTTTAGAGGGCTATGAGCTCCTTTAAACCTCAGACAAGCTTTCGCTTGACAAAGAAACTTTGATCCGTCTACACATAAAATCTCGCCCTCCCACTCCCCTTCTCTTTTTTCCTCTCCGTACAGATGAACGGCTACATTCAAAGTCACACCAATGATGAGCCCATGATAACGAAGCTGCCTGTCCCTGGGGATAAACTTGCTTAAGCAAGCAGTATCTCAGGCAGCTTGCAATACTGGGAACTGAGGTATGAATTGGGCAAGCTATGGAGGAGGCTTGTCCATCGGCTCACCATGATGAACCCATTCACGATGAAGCTATCCGACCTTCCGGATAGAATCTCTTTGGCGAAGAGCCTTTTAGGCCCCTCGTCGCTCTGGGGGCTGAGGTCTTGCGAAGCCCGTATTTCTCTTGCTGTTTCTTTTGCTGAATCTGACATCACAACCCCCTCAGTATCTGTTGCTATAATTGTAATTTCCTCTTTGGCTACTGCGGCAACCTGAATGTCTGTTTGAAGCGCTCGCAAAACCCGAATTTCCTAAGCATGGTCTTCTTTGTTGTTTTCTTCACTTGCTTTTGTCTGCCGTGTCAGTTTGTTTCATGAAGCGGATCATGGTTACACCCATTCTTGAAAGAGATGTAGGGTAGCTATGACTGACAATCCAAGCACTACCCACTTTAGAGAACCATCAAGACAGTTATGTAGAAACAGTTGGCTCCTTAAATAGACAGGGGAGTATCTTTTATGTCATAAACTAGGAAAACATCAAATCTATTTCATACTAGAGTAACCAAAGCAGTCAACTTTGACTTTGACATCGCATGTACGCCAGCTCCATAAAAAAGCATCCCGACCCCAGATTCATGCCAAACGCATCGCATGTCTTTTGATGCGCCGCGCCAAATTTCGCTCGATAATTGGCGATAATCGAATCCGCGCATGCATCTTCTGGTTCAACCCAACTGCTGCTTTTTCTCCGACAGGACCTTCTTCCAAATACAAGCTCCATCATGCTCCTATATATTCAGCTCACCCAGGAATTATACCGTTTAGTTTCCAAGGTATGAGCGGATGGCTCCCTGAAGTCGGGTAGACACCTCGCCAGCCATTTGTGTAAGGTTCTCGAGATCGTCACCGGCTGTGATGCCAAACTTGCGCACAAAGTCCTTGGCGGCAGACTCGAGGTCGCCGTACTCCTCCTCGGGCTCGTCCTCTGGTCGTCCGAAGTAGGCGTTTGAAGAGATGGCGGTAGCGCCCTCGAAACCTTGGAGACGGGTCTTGGCCTCGGACTGCTGGCTGGGGTCGAAAGCGCCCTTGCCAAAGAACTCGTCGGACGAGATACCCTTCTGTGTGCCGAACTTTTCACGGGCGTATCGCTCGGAATCGTCTATTATTAGATCAGTATGGGTTCATAATGCCACTCGACTGCTTGACTTACCAACATCCTGGGCTCTCACAGGGCCAACGGAGCCAAAGCCTCCAGCATTCCTCTTAGGGGCAGAGGAAGTAGCAGCCTTGGGACCACCAACCTGTCCGAATCCTAGACGGTTCATGCCCATACCCAATCGCTCAACTTCGGCATCTGACTTCTGGCGTGTATGCGATGAGCTGTTTCCACGGCTGGGGCTAACAGGAGTGGGAGAGATGATAGAAGCAGCTGATCCAGAGTTCTTGGTGGCAGGATCCTCCTCGGCATCAGGGTCGTAGCCAAGCTTCGCAATACGATCGGCCTCCTCCTTGGCCTTTCTCTCGGCCTCGTCAAAGTCAATGACATCGCTGGTGACCTTCTTTGCGCCGAGCTTGGTGGTCTTCTTGGCACCGAGAACGTTGGCCTTTCGGGGTCCGGTGGAAGTAGTCGTCTTGCGGAGGGCGGCAGAGGTGGTGATTCGGCTGGCGGCAGGCTTGTTCTCACCGGTGGAGGTTCGAGAAAGGGGCGAAGCGGTACGGGCGATATCCTTCCCATTGCCAGCATTACCAGAGTTCAAGAAAGGGGAAGGTGTACGGCCGACGACAGGGGGGGTTCCGGTGCGGGAGACGGGAGGTGTAGGTCGCTTGATGGCAGGCTTGTCCCAGGAAGAGAAGAAGTCGTCGTCAGGCTCGCCGGCAGGGGTAGCAGAGCCATCGTCGACAGCATCGGTGATAACAACTTCGTTGGGGTAACTAGACACATGTCAGCTTTGATATGAGTGGCTGCGGCGCAGAAACATACTCTTGAGCATCTCGCGCAGCGCGGCGCTTGAGCTCGTCCTTGTACTTTGTAGCAGCATTGGATTGATACTTGGTCTTAGGATCCTTGCTGTTGAGAGCCGCGGTACCACCGTTCTGCTGGAAGAACTTGGTGGCAGACTCATTGCCACCGACCTTCATCACTCGCAGCTGATCCCATTGCCACTCTGTCCCAAGTCGTCAGCTAAAGGCGATTTGGGGAAAAGATGAGGAGGATATTGAAGTTTACGTACGGTCGAGGTTCGTTGATCGCACAAAGGAGATGTGGACACCAAGGTTTCGGTGGTTGGAAGAGCAATCAAGGCAGAGGTAGATGCCAAAGGGGACAGAGGTCCATGTCGGGTTCTTTTGGCCGCAATCGAAGCAGATCTAATTGAGAGAAAGCGCAGGAGTCAGTTTACTGCCATTATTCGCGCGATTCAGGCGCGGTGGGCGCATACCTTGTTGGCAGGCTTGGTCTTCAACTTCTCAAAGATCTTGAGCGACTGCTGCTTTGTCGCAAGGGAGCTCATCTTGAATATTGGGCCGTAATCGGGTAGTAGACACAAAGAAGGAGTGATGGAACAGGTTCGGGTGTTGCGACGTTGTTTATGTTATGCCCTGAACTATTTGCGACGTGTCAAAGACTGAAAAGAATTGGTAGTCTATTGGTCAGACTAGAAAAAGGGAAACGATAGTAGGGGATCCTCGCTCCAAGACTCAGACTAAGACTCAGACTCAGATTCAGAATTAAGGAGAACTGTTGTTCAAGGGCAGTTGTCGATAAGGTGGCATATCGACGGACGCTAATCCTTATTGGGTCACCCCACCTCGAATTCTGCCGGAGCGGTGGAGCCGCAACTACCTTACCTGAGGTACCATGGAACACAGCTTGAGCTTTGAGCTTCTGATCATCCATCCATATTGAGTCTAAAGCAATTGTGCTAGTACAATGGCTATTGTCGAATCGCCAGGATGAACCCGACGACAAATCTCCTAGCGACCCGATCGATCGCCTTTCGGGGCATCCCTACGACGTTACGACCGTTTCTCGCTTCGCGATACTATGCGACCCAGTCAGGTTTAGGAACTACAGCGCAGGGACCCAAACGACGAGCAGTAACACCCTTCAACGACAATGGACATGTACCATGGAAGGATCTTTCAGTACCAGAAAAGGCGGCTCGGGCGACGCAGCAGAGCTTCAACTTTGGCATGATCCTCGTTGGCCTCGTGCTCACTGTAAGCATCAGCGCATCACAGCTGGGAGGAATGACGTCTAATTTTCGCTAGGGTGGTGTGGGATACTTTCTTTGGACCGATGTCTTCTCTCCCGATAGCAAGATCTCCAACTTCAACCGAGCAGTCGACAAGATTCGAAACGATCCTCGCATTATCGATATTATCGGCGATTCAAAGAAGATTACAGCGCATGGAGACGAGACATTCAACAAGTGGAGGAGGGCACGTCCTGTTGCGTACGTGACGTCGTTATGCTGAAAATCATAAAGATGCTGACCAGTGCAGTTCTTCAGAAACGACAGACGCTCGCGGAGATCAACACATAATGATGCATTTCTATGTACGTTCGCCAATGGCTCGAGACATACTCATGGCTAACAATTTCAGGTTGATGGGCCCAAAAACAATGGCATCGCCCGACTTCACATGGTCAAGTACCGAGGGCATAGCGACTTCGTATATAAGTACCTGTTTGTTGACGTCAGAGGCCATGAAAGAATCTACCTCGAACATGAAGACACATCAGCCAAGAATGGCAAGAAATTGAGCTTCTTCGGAGTCAAATGGTGATGGCAACCCGAAGTCATCCCGAGACCCTTCTGAATCTAATCTACCAGGTACCGCTCTGGTCTGAAAGGTCGGAAGGTTTCCCTGTATCATATTCTGGTAGTCAGGTTTCTACTGACAACCACCTGTAACTATAAAAGTCGTTTCAAGTTTTGAGTGTCACTACACTCTATGTGGGGAAGTCAATGGGAGTCTTGTATAGTTTACTCATATCTCTCTACGCTTGTTTATCGACTAACACGCCCTCACTAATTGGTGAGAGAATGAAATGAAAGAATATATCTTTATGACACGATATAATACACTCTAAGGTATATAATGGGTGTCTAGCAAGACTTATTTCTCATTCAATGCTCCACCAGCGTATGTGTGGATAGATGCGTGAGAACTCATGTAAGCTATAACGCAATACACTACTTGGTGTCTATCGTTTTCTACCTTTTCAGGTACCATTCAGTGAAGACGCCTCGAGATGACACGGATCTTCACAGGGAAGGGGGAAGTTATTCACAATATTATGTAGCTGAGACTCAAACTGTTCTTTTTCCATTTCTGTTCAGTGCCTTACTGAGTCTAGGTTGGCTCAGATGGCTTCGGCCGATTATAATAGCTGTTACACCATCACGAGTCTCATTTTTCACAATCCGATGGAAAGTGACATAAGTTGGTGGTGTTGCTGCCCCAGCCATTCCAGATCTCCTCAATTCACCCATGACTGTATACTTCCAACCTAACCCTTGATTTCCCAAGTCCCCCAGTCGAAGTCAGGCTCGTAGTAAGGTCCTACCCTGAATAGTGATAGCGAGAATAACAAAAGGAACATAGACTCGCTCGCCAATGACAAGCACATATAGGGCCAGTAGATTCTGCCTTCCGTGAATGAGTGGTATAGCTCAGCTGCTAGACTAACATGACTCATACATGAGACAAACATTAGTCTAGATACTTTCTGAACCTCGTATACCTGACGCGGAGGTGGACCCGTAGATATAAGGCCCCAGCGATCTGGAATACGCAAGATCTTGGATTGTATATAATACCATCTGCGAGCTCTGTTAAGCTGCTTAAAGCTGATGACAGTGTGTTTGTGGTTGGGCTCAGTCATGCCGTTGGTCTGATGATACGTATGATGGGGAATCTAGGGAAGCGGTTATCTCGAGGACCTGCCTGTACAGATCAGATGTGGTTTACCTTAGATAGGGGTTAATTAGGATGTTTCGGACATAGAATTCTGAGATCGGAAACTGGTGCATTTTATGTTTCTGTTTAGATAAGGTTGATACCCTGCCTGCATTTAATAAACCTTAAACTCGACGGCAGCAGTAAAGACTTTCTGCTCATCATCTTTGGGTTTGCTGTGTACTTTCACAATGAACCTCTTCCATATATAAGTGAAGTCAACGAATCTAATAATCGCACATTGTCAACTCTAACTCCAGTCACACACAAGGGCCTTTAGAACCTTATGAATGAAAATAAAAGCTGAAAATTGTATTCTATCTACTATATTAAGAGACCATCGCTCTGGCTTCTCCTCTTACAGACATGTATTCTGCACTACACCTTCTCGCGACACACTACATCTGCTCACAAAAGACGTCACCTCAGCCAAGCCAACACAGCAAACATGACCATCGACAGTATCCGTTCTTATTTGTTAATTCCGTCAAAGAATTACCAACTCATTGAAGTAAGTGTCCTCTGTCGTATTTTCTCTTTGCTTTTTATTATGGATATTAATATTCTTGCAGACAGAAATCCCACCATTCCAACGATGTCTTCTGATCCTTTGGTCTCTTTGCATTGCAACCCTCGGCAGCCTTCTATATTGGATACTCCTCTTTCCTAATGGTGAAGTAGCTCAGTGGTTAACCTTGAAATACTTCCAATTCAGGGCACGGCGATACTCTTCAAGTTCAAAGGACCTTCGTGAATCCGAGGTTGCTTACCTTGCGCACATGCGTCTCCTATCGTCCCGTACTCAGGGCGACCTTCTCTACCAGTGGATCACTTTGGAGAATCTCAAATTGGTATTGGACATACTACTCATGGTCGTCGAACTATATGAAATTATCCGGAACTCCTTCGACAAGGGAGGAGCGAGCCACGAGCAGCGCAGAACCGAGCGTGACACCCGACAAGCCCGAAGGGACTCCGATCCTTCAAGCTCACAAACAGCCGACTAACCTTCTCATGGAGTCACTACCTCTGCCATTCCAGCTTTGATATTTAGTCTTTGCATAAGCAGACGATCCCATCTCAAGGCCTTCATATGTTCAAGACTGCTTGGCACCTCAGTCATGGCGGATTCACCCCCTCTGCCGTATTATACTTGCCCCTTGAAGCACATACAACTGCCTTGATCCTTCACGCACAACAATCGACACCTCACGGGATCACCCCCTCTGCCATATTACTTCAGACCTTCGAAACTACAAGCAACCGGCCCAGTATCCCACGGAGTCACTCCCTCCGCCGTGGTAGCTTTGAGCCTATGAACAGTGGTCGCCCACTCTGTCGCTTTTGGCCCTATTGCCTGTTAGTTAGTGTTTCGTTGAGCGCACTGCAACCCGACCCATCAGACTGAAACACCGTCATCGAGTAAGTCACGGTCCGTCCACTAAGTCACCGACTGAACACAAGCTGACCGGTCCCCAGTTACGGAGTCACCCCCTCTGTCGCTTTAGCTTCGGTTCTTCAAACCTACAAACAACCGACTAATACTTTTCGGGGTCACCACTGTATATTACAGTTGCCTACAGCTACGAGCAACCAACGACTTACAGGGCTTACCCCTCTGTCTCAACATCTTGGTCCTCCTGGGACTGCCAGTGTTTCGCTGCTTGCATGTCAACGCACCGCTACATGCTGTTTTGAGATTACTTGTCAGGATGGAAGTACCCCTTCTACCATATCAGCTTCGCTTCAAAAATTCCAGGAATGTTTTACTTTCTACACGGCAAACCCTCAATCTGGAACATGTTCTTGGAGCCCCAGTCACAACGGAGTCACCCACCGAAGACAGCTCGGTCTTAATAGCGTATCGAATTGTCTGGAGCGTGTGCACGTGCTCGTGCTCTGGGGTTCTCAGAATAGTGCAGAGCGTGACGGCATGTTTTACTAATCGTACGAGTTGGGCTCCGTGAAGCTCTTTGCGATGAACTGAAAAGTCTCCTTTGTCATATTACCCTTTGGCCTCCAAGCACATACAGCTGACACCCTACGGAGCCACCTACTCTGTTGTATCAGCTCTAGTTCACGAACAACTCAAAGTTGCAATGTCTGCCACATCAGATCTGGTCCTTCAGGTCCATGTACAGCTTATTACCGTCAACAAAACTGCTCATCAGTCCGAACGCTGGCAGGTTACTCTAAGGTTTGAGGCGCAAGGGAACTTAGCCTAAGTACTAGTCTAATCTAACATAAGGCGGCCAAATTATTTCGTCTCTTATGTTCCCAGAGGCCAACCTGACCTCAGGAAGGACCTCTTTGCCTTTAGGGCACCAGGACTCCGGTGGGTATTATGCACTGATCACCCACTGCTGGTCGTGCGGGCCTAGCTAGGCCACAACCCATCTTTCGAGGCTTTGCATACAACGAGATGAATGGCTCCTCAGGCGAACTTCTGGTGTGTTTGTGAGCTTCCTTTACTGGCGGTCGCTCAAGCATGGGTCGCAGAGTTTACCCAGATGGTGAATTTACCTCCACCTTCACTACCACCGTCCGAACGTTCGATGTGTTTGTGGGCTTACTTCAAGGGCATTCGATTCAGTCCAAACACCATCAACAAATTCCGGAAACTTTCCTTCCACCCTCCGGATAAGAGGCGGAAGACGAGGTCGATTGATACCGCACCTGATGACTCGTGGAGACCAACCGCCATTTTATACTTTGCTTTTCTGAGATCAACCCTGGGAAGCTGTGCCAGGCGCTATGCAGCGGCATCCCGAAAACTTCCAATACTCTCCAGGTCGTCAACTTTTCTTCGGATAGACTTGATGATGAAATGTTTGGTCAAATGTTCTCGACAGCATCCATCTGTGATCTTTATAGGTATTGGGGCTCTGGACTCTCTCAAAAGTGGCTCTCTTGGGCAGTGCAACAAACTCGCCCAGGCTACTTCATCTACCATCGGCAAGCTTATCGGTGCCAAAGCACTATGTATCTGTTCGTACTGCCACTATACACCAATCGCTTGAGAAGTATCGGACTGAGAACCCACCTACTCTCCGGGCATATACGCTGTATGCATAGCTGCAGTTATCTCAAAATAGAGGCAGACTACAGTCCAAGAGGACGACCAAGGGGGATCTAATAATCATGACACTGATTTCCTACTAAACGATCTTCTCGCTATCACCTTTGACAACCCTCACTCACTTTGAAGCCACAACTCTGCAGTGGAATCGGCACAGTCACTGAACAGCTTGGCGCCAGATGCTTTGCAGAAACCTATGTTCTTGAGTCCTCCCTATACAGTTTTGTCGAAAGCCATTGGCCTCACTGTTTGAGAATCTCACAACTGATACGCCGCTCTTATTTCCGCTAAGTCTGCGTTTCTCTCATCATCTCTGCGTACATTCGCTATCATATGGCTCACATGCTCTTCTGAGCAGATTGAAGGCCCATACTTCACAACAGAAAGAAGAGTCTACTTGGTCTGCAACCAGTCTTGAATGGTCTTTTGAGTATCTTACAAGCAGTGTCTTTTCGGAGGGCATCGGAATAGAGTAGGTCACTTATGAAGGAAGCTTAGGATACTTGCCTAAGGCCAAAGAAGTTGATAGATATGAGTTGGCAGGTGATTTTAAGGGGTAGAAAATACAATGAGCTTTCTATACAAACAAGCATGTACTGTTGATGCTTTCGTGCTCACTTTTTGCGGATGATAAATCCTTCCTTGCTTCCAATTTTCCAATTCGCAGCAGCCTGGCCGCATCTTCTCAGTTGTAGTATCTTCCGAGGAAACCGAATTTTCTTTAGGGGGCGCAATGTCGCAACAACGGATAACAAAAGGGCCAGCCACTAGTGAACAGCTGTGGGGGAGAAGTTGAGACTAGAAGATATTCTTTCTAAGGTGTTGGAAATGAGCTCTGCTTCTTGCCAGTGTGATCCCATACAGGCCGCCCGACCCAGACATCAACGGGGTATTGAGACATCCTTGGATAGCTAGAGGTTCTTTGAATGTTTCAAGTATCGCCATTCCCTGAATTATACATATTTCAAGACCGTCCACCGGGAGACATAGCCGTTTGGAAAGAGTCTCGTCCATAACACAAGGGCTTATATAGAGTATGCGCAAAGATATAGGAGCATCAGGAGATACCATGGCAAGGGCATCTCTATATCAAAACATCAGTATCCTAATATCAAGAGGAAGATGTACTAGACGATACCTACCACTATAAGCTGGTAGGTTTTTGATGGAATAAACAAATATTCTTTTCGATTTGTGGTCGTCATGTTCGCTGTGCTTGAAAGGTCGAATCGATGTCTTGAATATAACGGAGCGTTCAATCACATCTGGGCACCTCCAGGTTCTTTGAATTTCCAGGATATCGCCAGTGCCTGAATTGAGAGTTTTTCAAGGCTAACCACTGGGCAAGATGGCTCTTGGGGAAGGCGCACGCCCAGAGTAGGGTAGTACCAAAGGTTTGACAAAGAATAAACCAGAGTATTAGAAGACACTGGTGAAAGGGCGAGATCTCAGTCTGTCAGTTGTTAGTATACTAAATGTCAAAGGGGAAATATAGCTCAGGGTACTTACTTCGGTTAATCGGTAATTTCGTGATGGATCATACACGTAGCCGATATGGTGAGGGTTTAACATGTTGCTGTGGCGGATTGGTTGAAGCAATTTATTCTGAGAGAGTGCAGATTGTAGGACGTAGGATGTAAGTTTGCAGTGTGCTGAAATGTTTGAATCAATGTATCTTTCGTGATTGTAGAATGCAGAGTGCAGGTTTGCGATGTGCTGAGTTGGCCGAAGCGATGTAGAATGTAGAGTGTAGGATGCAGGTTTGCAAGAGGAGAAAGCAGGAGGCCATGAGCCCTTAATATAGTAAGGGGAAGTTTTACTTTGTCTTGAACTATAAGTTTTTTCTTCAATTTAAGATTGAGCACGCGCAAGTGTTAGGTTTGTCTGTTCCACTTGCATCGCCTTGAGCGTGCAAGTAAGTTTATTCGAATGACTCACGATAAAGCCAAAGATAATTACGGTCTTGGTCCGTCTATAGTCGGAACTTGTTGAGCTTAACCTGCCTAAAAAAGTCAGTTAAGATAATAACTTTAGAGAAGGGTGAAATCCGCTCTTGCTCTTTAGACTAAAGTTATGCTAAAAGTAAATGAATCACGGTGGAAAGAGTTTGCACAGGGACAAGGACAAGACTTTGATGTTAATATCGACTCAGATACAGGTATCTTGGTCAAGAATTTATGTAGCTACCTATTCATTATGTCTATCTTACACCTATTCAACCCCACGTGCCTTCATAAAATCGACCATATCGAAGAAACTCTTCTTATACCTCCTCTCCTGCGTCGTTCTATTGACAGTCTGAATTCCAAAATGAGCATCATAGTCTCCAAACTCCCAATTATCAGCAAAAGACCAAGCATAAGCTCCAATAACCTCAACACCATCTTCCCAGATCGCCTTGAGTGTCTCAGACAAGAAGCTCAGGTAGTAAATGCTTCGGGGTGAGTCGAACAGCTGGTCGGAAAGTTCCTTTTCTGCTTCGCCGAAGACGGGGAAGCCAAACTCTGTGAGGGCTACGGGGGTTCGCCATGTGTTGTGCAGGTAGTTTAGGTAGCTTCGGAGGTATGTGGGCGTGATGTAGACGTAGCTTTGGGAGCGGTAGCCGATGTTCCAGCCGTTGACGGTCGTGGTAGTTTGGTTGACGCAGTATGGACGGAAGGTGGAGGTTGAGTTGGAGGCACATTCTAAAATACTGTCCTTGTCGTCAGGTACTGGTGGTGCGATAACTGTGGCGGTATAAGGGTCGATGCCCAAGAAGTCTGCTGTTCCACCAATGTACTCGAGATCATCCTCGCTCAGCGGGACAAAGTCATCAAAGGTCTTCTTGAACGACTCAGGATAATCTTTGCCGAGATAGATAGGATTGCAGAACGGGCCAAGTTGGATCGAGTTGAAGTGATCCGCAGCATAGACATCCGCCTCACTCTTGGGATCCCGAGGAACACCGAAGTTGTTGTTGAATTTGAGCGCGATCTTGCCCTGTCCGCCAAGTTCTTCCTTGTACCAGTGGTAGACTCTGGCATGAGACTTGACGACATTGTATACCGAGAGGGCATTGTATGAGTAGAGAAGAGGCTCGTTGTAGGTGAACCAGACAGGTACACGATCAGCGTAGTGGCTCATGACCACCTTTGCGTAGTGAACAAAAGCATCCTGGAAAGTCTCATTCTGGTAGCCGCCGTTGGTATATCCAATTTCAGGCCTGTCTGCGGCTTTGGTAAGGTTACTTCCGTAGAACTGGAGAGGAGTATCGAAATGAAGCAGAGTAACTTCGGGAGTCATTCCCTTCTCCAGAATAAAGTTGATCACATCATTGTAGTGATCAATTCCCTCTTGGTTCACCGGCGTACCAGGCAACGCGAAAGGCAAGATTCTCGTCCAAGCAATACTAAACGAGAAATGCTTGGCACCCATAGCAGCAACGCGCTCAATATCCTGCTTGTAGTAGTAATAGTGCTCATTCGTAACGTAGTCTTTGGCACGGTTATCCCGAACCAGGATATCCATGAGAGACGGCGCTTTTCCTTCTTCCGCAGTAGCACCCTCGATCTGGCTCGCAGAGCTAGCAACGCCAAAGCTAAAGTTCTTTGGGAAATTGTAACAGTCCGAAGGGCCAAAGTAATCTCGCGGCGGAAGAACCAGTTCACTGCTAGGGATAGGAGTGGGCGAGACGGTGGTGCTGAAGATGCCCGTCTCGGTAAAATTAGGAGGGTTTGCATGCTCCCACAGAGCAGTCCACGCCGCCTGGCCGTACGGATCATCCGTATCTGAGGCTTTGGTAGTAGCGTTGGGATCCCATTTGCCCCAGGTTGTGTAAGAAAGTGAGGGAACCAGAGAGCTTAGAGACTCTGGTGGATCGGCGTATGTAGTTGTAGTGGTAGGTGAAGGCACCGAGGTGGCGTATCTCACAGTCTCAGAAAGAGTGTAACGGAAGGGTGTATATGTGTATTTTGGCTCGCTTGTCTCTGTGGCTTTGCATTGAGGACGCTCTGTAGGGCCCTTGACATCAGAGTAGATCTGCTGGCTGAGAGCCAGTGATGCAAAGAGGAATTGTATGGCAGCGTGTGAGAGCGTCATGATGGGCAATTGAGTGGCGCACGCTTGACTGGCAGTGAAATTGTTTGGAGAAGGTCACGATATATATAGGTCTCTGGACATTGGGCGAGAGCATGAGGAACGAAATTAACCAGTCAGTTCATGGCACTTTAGCCCAGGCTCTTCATCATCGATTCTTTCCAACATTGGCCTCGAAGACGGCATCGTGTACCGTCTTCCCTCATCAAATTCCGCTACCCACTCCGCCGTGTAAGTCGATCCCCAGCTTTCGGACCGATTGGAACCTGTTTAATGGAGTCAAGATCCTGGGGAAGATGCGGGGTGGAAGCTCCAACGGTTACTCTCTAAACTCTTTTTCTTTCAGCTCTTCCACTGCGTCTCCGAAAAGCGGTACGGGTTACCATTTACAGGCAGCTCTTAGCCTTGTATGGTGACGGCATCGGGTTGTGGAGGACGTTGCAATGCGGCGATCTTTGCAGTTCGTGGTTCGATGATCCAGTTTACCTTTACTCTAAACAGGCGATCCAATTGACACTAGGCGGAAACTCCATCATTCATGATTGAGAGCCGAAGTTGAGAGCCGTTGTTCAATTCTGTCTCCGAAAGCCGGTTCTTTGACTAATATATCGGTCTTTCGGGGTATCTCTGCTTTGCATGTCGGTTCATAAATGGCCGTGATAGTGTAGACTTGGACGGATTGACTGTCCCTGGAACGATTGACATTATATCTTTCTACTTTGACGATAATATTGAATCGCCTCTCAACTGTCATTTCGGTGCCTTTCAGTTTCACTGATTTTTAAGCTTAATATAGACATGACTTTATATAAGTTCGATAACTCTGCCATAGATCCCATGTAAGATCATCGCAAGGACTACATGCATACCCTATATCTTCTCACATAAACATCAGAAATACTCCCGCGAGCAATAAGCAGTCTAACAGAGAGAAGAACTAGCAATTGACTTCGAGAGAACAAATTGAGCACTGATTGAAAAGCGACTTAATATATGATAGCATTGAGGAACAGGACTAAAGGAGCGACATGGCTTGGCGATACCCAGTCGGGTGTTCTTATTCTGTGTTCAGCGATGTCTCATTCTCACAACCAATGTAGACACCGTGCTATACATCTCAGTAGGCGTTCTTAGTATAGTCTTGGACTCACTCACGACCACCTTAGTTATCCTTCTAAGTACTTGGGCTACTGTGGCTACAGCCGTGGAGGGCAAGTGAGCCTCAAATGTCATTGAGTAAAGCCTCTTTGATGGTTCCAGACCGACAGCTACATGAAAATCAGGCTGGATTTAGACTCGCTGCTGGGATAGGGATTGGTTAGCTTAACAGGTGTTGCAACCTTGTTCGACTGCTTATTCTGCAAAGATGATCATATTTAGTAGGATTCTGTATGCATGCATTAGGCGATTAGTAACAAGCTAGGCTATCAACTGACTTTCGAAGGTCCCTTAAGGTTGATATTGTAGGGCTGAGACTGCTCAATTTTGGTATTTAAATAACCCAGCCGCCTGAACTAATAGATATCTGCACTTGTATTAAGTTGGACTCGAATGGGTAGTATGCAAAGTCTGGAGGCACTTAGTTGAGCGAGGTGAAGACTGTGAGGGTCTTCAATAACCCCTGCACATCGCATTCAGCTCTAAGGCAGGCTGCGATTTTCTCGAGCAATATAACTACTAGGCCGTCACACAGAGGCCATGGTTTAAGGCAGATTCAGTATGCTGTGAAACAAACAGAAATGACCAACCAATAGAACAACGAAAACCATGCAGCTGGATGCATGTCTCAGAAACATGAGGCGTTGAACCACAAAGTACGGATAAACCAAACCAGTCAATGACATGCTATATGCAGCTGAGTCCTTTTGTCACCCGTGATCAAGGTCCTACTTTAACTGCTGGTTAAGGTCTAATGGAGTGTATTGCAATCAAGACTTTAAAAGAAAGAATGTCCTCGCAACTCTTATTCCAGGGTCAACCTGGACCTTCTGCATTCCTCCACCTTTCATAAATCATTAGCGCCGTGTCTTGCTTTCATCATGAAAGGCACCACGCAACAGGAGTTGCGAAGCCTCGTGGTATCAACGAAATCACAGGCATCCGCAAATGTCTCTGACGCTCACTCCGAAGGACTGGAAAAACCACTTGGGCAATCTTCACCATCGTGGCTTAGGAGAGTGGGTTTCACCATACCTCTTCTCATCATTCCAATTGCCTATGCCAGTATGCCACTTGATTCCGAGTAGCACAAGTACAAGGGCTTACAGGATCATAGTTCTCCTCGCCATTATGTTTCATCTCCATGGGAAGAAACAGAACTCTTTCGGCGATACAATACTCGAGGTTGTCAGTGTCGCTTCTACGTTATGGCCGATCTTATTCGCAGCAGTACTTGGTCCACTGCTCAAGACTATCGCACTCTTCCGAGCCGAACGAGGATCGACGTTAGGCTCTCTCGGATTCCTATTGACTAGTCAGACCACAACATCTGCTCTGAAGAACTTTACAACCATGGGCTGGATTGGTAGCTGGACTATGGTTATTATTATAGTCTGGTCCCTCAGCCCTTTAGGAGGCCAAGCCGCTCTCCGGTCATTGCACCTTCAGCAGAATCCTATATGGAAAGAACCACAGGCAACATACTATCTTGGCAATAACAAGAGCGAGATCTACAATTATTATCGCCTCGGAGCCAACGTGTTTTCTGGTGCATCTTCCATGGTGTCCCTTATTTCTGATATGAGAACCATCATTTCTACCTCATTCTCAACACAGGATATCCTAGTCTCTCATGCCAATAGCAGCAGCCCTCACTACAACGATACCATCGCTGAACTTGGAGGGAAGTGGGAAGCTTCGCGCAGTGGACGCAGAGATCTATGGCGAAACGTCCGTATCCCTTTCATTGAACTATTGCCAGGATATAGGAGCGATGATCCAAATGCTTGGATACCCGTTCCTAAGGATGAAATCGTCCCTTACGCTTCGCTGATAGGACTTCCAATCAGAAATGGCTCCTTTGAAAGGCCAGGAAACTCGACAATGATAGTTCATTTCCATTATATGACCCTTTCATGTGGGAGAGCCTTCAATGGAAGCGAATGGGTCAGCAACGGCTCGACAGCACTAACACTCCACAACACCAGTCTCAATGTTCCTTTGAAAGATCAATACCTGGGTGGGATGGCATAGAATATGGGAAGGCCGAACATCTGGTTCGATTTTCCGAACAATTCAGCAACTATCGACCATGTCAATTGGCTAACAGATTTTGAGCCACAGTCTAAATTGCAACTTGTAATGGGAGGCCAATGTCGTTGGGACACAGAATATACTCCGATGCTTACAGTCTGTGACATCAGCACGTCATATATCGATATGGAAGTTATTTGCAACAGATTGGCAGTCGATGCAGACTTAGTATGTCAGGCCAATCGGGTTCGGCATATGCCTTCGTATCCGATCAAAGGCAACTTGACAGCACTCTCCAACTTCAGGTTATCTGGAAGAATTCTATGGGAACTGCCATTCATTGGCGCAAGTCAACATATGGAAGATTCTAGCATTCTAGAGACGTATCTGAGGGATCCTCTAGGGTTGTTCCAGCGTAGCAGTGGGGGATACATGGACGATCCTACAACGACGAACCAACCTGAATGTTTTGCCTCTCTCCCACCAGAGATTCTAGGAAGAAGACTTGCAACTGCACTAAACACCGTTATTATGTCCACGTATGAGGTAAATGTGTTGACTGGTGGGAAGGGGTCATCCGCAGACCAAGTACGTTGGCAGAATACCACTGTATCTTGGACAGAATTCGACAGGGACACCTACGCGTTGAGAAAACCGTGGTTTATCACAACAATAGTTTCGACTGTGATATTGATGATTTGCGCCGTTGCCAACATCATTATTCGTCAACTTATCAGGGCCCCCGACTTTCTGGACAACATTGCCGGTTTTACGAGGGATTCTCCATATCTTGACATACCCCATAACGGAAGCGGGAAGAGCGGTTCCGATCGACTTGAAACGATCAAGAATATCAGAGTCCGAATTTGTGATGTTTACCCTGAGCGAGAGGTTGGAAGGATTGCTTTGACGACGGAAGTGAACGGCCCAAAGCTGAGATGGGACCGAAGTTATTCGTAGAGATTGTGGAGCACTGTCGTATGTGGTGGCCTCAATGTGCAATTTGGAAAGGCTTTGCTGCTTGACAGAGCACAGGAAGACACTTAAGAGGCGCTCCATCTGCGTGGGTTATGCGTTGGTAAGGATGTGGTTCAGTCTATACACTTGTGGCAGCGAATGCATATTCGTGGAGGCATATAGCTTGGCTTTCAAATCAAGTGAAGACATGGAAGTGAACGGAACAAGAATAACGAAACGGATGATCACTTATGAATTAACAGTGAAGTCAAACAGTGTTGAGTGAAGTCTAATATAGAGTACATCTCCATTGCACCATTCCATCTGTCGTCCAGATCAAACCAATTCAGGGCTCCATCTCCCCTTCTATCGCTACCGCTTCTGCTGAAGGGAGCTACTCCTCGACAAAGGCCTGCTTCCACGCTCTGATCTGGAGTTCTGAAGGCATCGTCGTCGGCGGCAAAGGATCGAAACCTAAAACAACTTTCCTTTTGTTAGCCCCACGTGTATGTCACGGGTCAGAGAAGATGTGGTAATAAGGAAAACCCAAAAAGGGGGAAAGTAACCGATCCCCTCTCCCCAAAGCTTCACCTCTCAGTAGGATTACACTTGAGATCACTGCGCGCGCAACAAGAGAAGTAAGAGGTGGTGCTCATTAGATTAGCAGTATCTTCACCGAAGATCCGCCCGGTTCACCAAGGAAGTTCTTTCCTTGGTTGAGAAGTCATCAGTGATGAGACATAGCTGCGTATATCGAACCGAGCCGAGGCTTGACGATGAAGCAACAGCATACAGTCTTCTGAGATGCTATTAGTAAGATGGAGCGGTAGAGAATTAGCACAAAAGAAAACAAGGCAAGGTGGCCGGCATGACGGAGCAGGCTTGGAAAGATAGTCAACGGATGCTTGTGAAGGGCAAAGGGCTCTGGTTAGATAAGCTGTAGTCTCATACACTGCGTACAATACAAGGCACTTGTAATTAGTGCATGGCTCCATTTGGCTGTCAGAACCTTAGAGCCAACAACCACTAAGCTAGCAGGGGGTTCAATAATACCCTGGGCGGCACAGAGAGGTAGGTTGGCGACAGCCCAATCTACGCCCCTGCCGTTTAACTACCTGCTAGAATAGGTAGTTGTGTTGGTTGTTGTTGGAGGACTGATACATAAATGATCACTTACCCCGAAATAAAAAAGAGTCCGCAGTATCTCGACACAACATCATCTTTAACAGAAAACGCATGTACTCATATTGCCCTCACGACAGCATACAAACAACCCCCCAGCTGCAAAGACAAATCCAAAAGAACAAGCATAACCTAACCTAGTAGCTCTATTGCTATGCCTATTCTGGTTTCAAATATCAGCCCAGCTGTTTGTCCATCAGGATGGAACTATAATGCCATAACCCGAGCCACTCAATCCTCAGCAGTGGCTACAACTGCATTTTGTTGTGCAAGGTTTGTATATCTACAAGACTCTGGATACAGAATAGAACAATAGGCTGATTGTTTTAGTGGTTATTAACTGGGATCTCTCCGCCAGTGTGGACGATGGGTAACGGGCGCAGAAAATGACGGAAGTGCAACAGCCACAGCTTCATATAGCGATAGCACCTTCATGATCCATCGAGCATTGACTATCACCTGGGATGCTTCTAATAGGGTCACCTTTTCCTCAGAGCCTCCCGTACTAAACAGCGGACAGACAATTCCAGGGCGGGAGGCTCCCCAGCCTGTAACCAGCGAAGCATTCTTTGCAAGAGAAATCAATGATACCCCTTTCCAACAACCTTATCTAAACATTATGATGATTGGCTTACCTGTTATTTTTGGGGCTTTATTTGTCTGTCTCTTTTGTATGTGCTATTGGAACCGGAGGAAGATGAGGAAGAGAGGACAAGAGGTGCCTCTAGACTCCCTGCCGCTCCAGGCTCGTGATGCGAACCCTTCTGCAAACGTCAACTAGTTATGGACTTTATCTACTGTTGATAATAGTTAATATGTCTTGCGAGATTTGCTATTTAACGCATCGCCGCCGCTCTCTAACAATTGAGGGTGCGTTATGACACCCAAAGTGAGGCTCGATGTCAAGGCTTCGATCAAGTTGAAAGCGATGGTATGTCTTACAGCCAACATTGACTCATTCGGAATTACTAGCATTGGTTATACCTGTCATCCACCAGCAAAAGTAATATAGGATCGGAAAGAGATGTCACTTCGGATTCTTGATAGAGCAGGCTTGGAAAGATAGTCAACGGATGCTTGTGAAGGGTAAAGGGGGTAGCAGGAAGAATAGATGACTGGTGTTTTGGGAGGGGTTTGAGAACATGAAGGGGATGGTGATGGCGATGGTGACGGTGATGAGGATGGAGAAGATAAAGACGAAAAGAACGAAACTAGAAGTGGAAAGGGGTTCCCTGGTAGGGATTACACTTTCTCTGTTTTCTCGCGATAGATAGTGGTCTTTGCCTGGAGGATGACTCTGGTCGACGAGAAAGGAAGTATAGCTCTGGGGGGAAGAAAGGAGGTAGATTGATTACTCCTTCTTTACTTCTGCTATCTTGACTGACTCCCATTGCTTTCGTCAGTTTCTTAACTCTCTACTTAATCAGAATGGACTACCAGGTAGTGTTTCTTTTTTTCTCATCTGTCTGTATCCATCAAGGTCACCGGTACCCTACGAATGGAATTATCAGGCAATAGTTGACCTGGTGTCGCTTGTAGACTACATCGCAAAGCCAGCTCTGTAACTGCAACTGCTGAGCGACCCAGAGCCTACCTTCGTCCTGACCTTCCCATCTCCTTCTTAAAGCAACACGTCTTGACGACTCCTTCCGCTCCTCATGTCATCTTTTTTCCACTTTTCAAACCAAGGCAATCGTGACCCCTTTAGTAGACGGAGAGTTGACACTGCTCATCACACCATCCCGTCATTGTAACCTTACTAGGTACTAAGATAGATAGGCATGAAAGCATATGACCATAAGATGGCGACTACTTGTAGGCAGGTAGGTACCTGACATCTTGCGCCAGCTCTCGCTTGGAAGCCGGGTTCAAAATCGAATTGTGCGTTCAGATAAAAACTCTAACGACCATAGTGTTTAGCCTCGGTCATATGTACTTTGCACAAACGAGGGCAGATAAGGGACTAATAAGATCTAATAATAGTCTCCGTCAATCTATTGATACTGGCCATATTCTTGGGGATGTGTCATGTCCCGCTTCTTTCGCGGTTATCGAGGAAACTTGAGTGGCGATGGCAGCACCGACTGATGGGACACCAGTCAGTGAATAAAGCAGAAGGACCATATGCCGTCCTTGACTCTCTTCGTAATTTCAACGCCGATTACCAAGCAAGGAATGTGCGATTCAGCAGGCTCAGAGAACGCTCCTGCTTAGATTTCTTATTGCGTAACTCTTTCCTGGTCCCGGTACATATCAGGATACATGCCAGACTCTTGGACCCAAACCTTCGTACACATTCGACATGAAGCATAACAACCGAGATCTTGATAGGCTTGATGGGTTGTCCGAACATCTTCTATGCAGTTGTCTACACGGGGTTATTAATTAGTGATAGAGAAACGATCCTCAACAAATCCCCAGCTACAATTGGCTTAGCCAGTTAATCTTCCGTAGTATAGTGGTCAGTATGCAAGCTTGTCACGCTTGAGACCCGGGTTCAATTCCCGGCGGGAGAGATCCAGCCACCTGCGATACGCAGGTTTCCTTTTTTGCATTTTTTGAACCATCTATCAACATAATGCATGAATACCAAAATTATCTTACTATAAAATACACTCCCCGTGATTATGCTATAGAAATAGAAGCAAATCACTAAATGCCGGGTATCGACGAGTAGTATAAATAAGCGAAAGCACCCTCTCCTCCAAAAAGAAACAGACATAGATACTATAACACATATGGGTTGCTCGTTCGTTGCTAAGCCATTTCATCTCATCATCCAACTGCTAGAACCGCCAAGCAACATGCACCGTCCGTACCAAAATCCGCCTTGTCATAAGCCGTCTCCATTCCATTATCGTGCAAATACCTTGACAACGCCGTCACCGCCAGCGCTGACAACCCATTTTCCGTCTTGACTCCAGACGCAGGCACAGATGCCTTCGCCACGCATCACTCGGTGACTTGTCACTTCTTGTGTGCACGTTCTCTTCTCAAGACTCCAGAAGCGGAGTGAGGCATCGTGGCCGGCGCTGACGAGTTCACGTCCATCGGGGCTCAGAGATAGACTAGAGATGGCATCTGGGTGGGCAATCATGTTGTATGTACATTGACCTGGTCGTTCATTAGTCGTTGTTTGTTGTAACTGTTCAAAACACTTACCGCTATTGGCATCGAAGAACCGGATGAAGCGATCTTCGTGACCAGAGATGATAGTGCCCTCCACGCCTGAGCCAGCCATAGATCGTCCACCTCCAGTGGCACCTGGGCTAGCATCTTCCTCACTCATGCTGCCACTGTGGTTCTGGTTAGCTTGGTCAAGACCAATTGTCGTCGCCACAACGGCGTTAACACTAGTCTTGATAGTCTGATCGTATGTCTCAAGGCTATCCATGTTGCCGATTTGTTCACCGGTACGTGTGTCGTAGACGATAATCGAGGCATCTGAGTATGAGACGACAAAAGATTCACCAGTCGTGCCCAGAGGTGTAATGCACGTCGGGCTGGCTGTGGAACCGTCTGATCTCGCAATGTTGTGGACAAGTGTGTGGTTAAAGGGTGAGTTGGATGCAATAGTAGCCTGAGGAGTGTTGGGGAATGCGCTGCCAGAGCTCATCGAGTTACCGCGGACTCTACCTCCACGGCCAGTCATGGCTCGGTTCGTTCCAGGTTGTGGCGAGCTCAACTGAGGAGGTGCGCTGACTGACCACAGACGAACACTGCCATCTGCAGCACCAGACACAACCAAGATGCGATCGGTGTTACCGTAAGGACTTGAGCTTCCAAATATTTGACCAAGAGTTGCCGGGAGAACGCAAATGGCCCAGACAGCATCTGTGTGGCCTTCGAGAGTCGCCTTGGGATCAACCCTACCACGCTCCCATACTCTGATAGTCGCATCCTGACCACCGGAGAATATCCAGCCGTCGCCAATTGCGCGACCTCCAGTCGAGAAGTTTGGTGAAGGAGACCATGATGTCAAACAGAGAATAGCACCCGAGTGACCGCGGTGTGTGAAGTTGGCTGTAACATCGAGATCTGATGCTGTGTGCGCAAGACTTCCAGCATGACCGTCTAACCTGGGAATGTGGAAACGCTTGATCATACCATCGTCACCACCAGTGCAGATTTCCGGTTCTCCTGGGCTGCCACCTCCAGAGAAGATGATTGTTCGGACAGTATCGAGATGGCCGCGTAATCCGAATCTGAGCTTGAAATTACCACTCTCAGCCTTTTGCGCAGCCAAAGCTAGTTCGTGATCGGCACTCCGTCGTCTAGACATTGAACCTTTTCTTCGATGAGAGCTGTCTCGTCGGCTTGGAGATTTGGGCAAGTTGTCAGCAGCAGGGAAAGCATCGGTGTCGGGTCTGTTCGATTGGGAGTGGTTGGATTGGGAGTTGCCGGGTTCAGGAAATGTGCCTTCTGGGAAGTCCCATCCGTCACTCTCCGGTGGCGCGGGGTGCTTCTCCCTAAGCTCGGCAGGATCCTCCATTCCACCTAGAACTTCCGCTGCATGGTTTGCTGGGGTGACATGCTCTTCAACCGGTCGAGAGGTTACGGATACAGGGGCGGGCCAATCGTTGTTGTTTTGGTACATGACAGGGGGGTGCTCAGCCTGGGAGCGAACCATAGGCTGAGGCTGTATCTCTTGCGGCTTCTGCGTAAAGTGTTGCTGCTGATTTTGTTGATGGGGCACATGGTTCTGCTGAGGTATCCTCGAGTTCATTTCTTGGACATGATTCTGGGCGTTTCGTGTCGGTAGCTGAAACTGCCGCTCCATAGGCTGAGGAGCTGGCATGCCAAATGCCTCAACTTCTCGCAGATCCTCCATAATCGGTAGTGGGGGAGACTCTCGAGGGGGTTGAGGGTTCGCGGGGGTGATCATAAGGTACATAAATTCGGACTGGCACTGGTCGAGGAAGGTCTTGAGATCCTGTCGTTGGGCTTCCTCGTCGCCTCGGTCGAGCTTCTCGTAATTCACGCCATCGACGCCGGGAACAGGCATACCCTCCAAAGAAGCTGCAGCAATGTCAGTATATCGTATCGGCATGTTAGGAGTATTTCTCACATCTTAGCTTCTCCTGGATCTTAGCAGCCCGGTCGTTTTTAGCAGCCGTTTCCGCATCGACAGCCTCCTGTCCCTGAAGCTGAGCCGTCTGCTCCTTGACCTTGCGCTCCAGCATAGTAACATACTTCCTCAGCACGCGCTGTGTAGCATCGGCCCTCCGCGCCTGCCCCTCAAGGTTGGCAATGCGGCCCTTCATCTCCTGCTTCTCAATCTCCCACGAGTTCCTATCGCGCTCATGTCGGTGCCATTCTGTCTGCAGAAAGCGCATAACGCCCTGAAGGGTATATTCGGTAGCCTGGGGCAAGTTGGAGCCGTTGCCCTGCATCATCGGCCCCATTTCCATTCCGCCCACGCCGTTGCCAGCATTTGGGCCCATCGCGGCGCGCCTCTCTCAATTGGACGGGGGCATGGAGGTTCGAGTAGGTATGGGGAAGAGAGCGTCGACGGCGAGCGAGTGCCGGTTCGAAATCGGACAAGCTCGGTGCAGTGGATGGGCTGTGATGTGATGTGACGAAGCGAAGCGAGAGGTTGGAAGCTCTGCGCAGGAACGATTCAAAGAGCCTTGGCACGTGTTATCGTCTCGGTAGAGAATCGGTATCGGACTAGCTGTAAGGACAGTCAGGTTGTTATATGGTGTCTTGCTTTATGTTGGTTGTATGTCGGAAAAAGTAGACGTCAGGTCTTGTGCTGCTAAAGAAAACCAAGCTTGCCAGTCCCGGTACTTGGAGGTGCATCTGTTGTGCTGTCCTGTGCTGTACATCCACGCTGTTAGTTGGCGCTATCCTCTGTATCGCTGCTTTGCCGCTGAGATTTTGACCAATCATGGCTGAGCAAGCTGGAGGATTTGAAGCGTGAGGCTGCCAGGCATCAACTTTTAAATACCCCTGGGGATCACCAACACATTTACAGGGGACTATTCTTTGATGACAGGTAGCAGAAACGAAACAAAGGATACTACCAGATAATTGCTTGTTTGTGAACCTGGCCAGCTATTTGTATATTTACCATGCATGTTTCAACCTCGAATCTGACCGGCGAGGTTAGGTATAGCACTCTAATTAAATCTATCAGTAAAGGTCCAAACTCCAACCCCCACCTGCCAAACAAAGCAGTGTGTAAACGCTAGATATCATTGTCTCAAAACTCCATTTCCTCGACTTCCATACCACAATCAACGCATGTCTTAACTGTCATACCGTCCTCGTTTTCCACGGTTCTTCCCCACTCATGCACATGCTTTCCGCCTCCTATCGTATCTCCAAATTTGCTTGCTCCTGATTTGCTTAGGTTGCCTGCTTGTCTGCGGAAGGCGTCCGTCCGTGTCTTTTTCTTCAAGTCCAGCAGCTTCTCCTTGAACTTGGCTTCCTTGCGAGCCTTCTTTTGCGCCTCGCGCTTTTCGAATTCCTCATCCAATGCCTCTGCTGAACCCCATTTCGTCTTAATCGCATACTCTTCCACTTGACATCTAAGGAACAGCATCATGTCGTGCCAGTGAGATTTGTGAGGGTTGGGCTTATTAAGATGGGGTAATAGTTCAGGGTCTCGTAGTTCGGCTATTACATGTTAGCGATGGCAAACCCAATTCCTGGTGGCACAACTCACGGTCTGTAAGCAAGTAGTCCTCTTTGCACTCAGTTTTCGTCAACAGCGAGTACTTCTCTGGATATTTCTCCTTGCACTTATTGCAGACGCAAAGGTGGAAAACCTCCTCCCAGACAAAGTCGATTTCCAAGCTCTTGCAATCCCTACATTTCTTCCGTGTCTCTTCATCCGCCAGCACACTAAGACCCGGTTCAAAAGGTCCTGCCTTGGTTCGCTTCAAGTTCCGTATCAGCTGTAATCGCTCCCATTCCTGAACGGTCATGTGTTTTGGTCTCTGGTCTGCATCCGTCTGCCCAGGCTTCTTGCCACCAAGTGCGAAGTTATGAGGATCATCTTCCGTTGACAAGAAACCACCTTTAGTATCTGTCATGGTGCTCATATTATAGTCGACAAACTTCGTGAACTTCTTCGCAGGCTTAAGCGACTCTTCATCTCCCTTGTTGCGTCCATCTCGATTTGTTCCCTTAGCCTCTGTTGTCGAAATGGAGTTGTATGGTCGCTTTCCGTTGGCCGTCTTCGAAATGTAGACATCTTCTGTTGGTACAAAGCCGCCGGAGCTTTTGGGAATCTCGGGCACGGTGCCGGTCGCTCGTTGTTCAGCTTCACGCTGATCCCGGATCGCCTTTGCGCGGAGTCGATTTTCTTCCTAGGCTATGGTCAACAAACCGACAAATTATGATATCATCTTCTCGCATTGACATACTATGCGCTTTGTGACTTCTGGTGTAGGAGGACTAATAACCGGCGCAGGCTTCGTTGCCCGAGGTGGTGTGGATGGTCGCTCCATGACGGAATTGACGATTGCGAAATGTCACGAAACGAGCTGGAGGGTGGATGACGAGTTTCAAGGCACAGCTGTAAGGTTTAGCGAGAGTTTTGCAGCAGATTGTAAGTTGGAGAAAAAGAATGTAGGAGGAAAATCAGGGTCTTTAGGTACTCTGGTATGACGGCGATATGTGGCGGAGGGGCGGGATTGTCGCGATCTAGAAATCCGAATTATGTCACCAACTAACACGAGAAAACGTGACTACGGTTCATGTTGGGTTCAATGCAAACAATAATGCGGTTTTTCTCCAGAAACCTAAGCGAGCATGAGTTTTATCATAGAAGTATCCAACTCGTACACATTGCAAGTCATTTCCAATTGCTCAAGATCCTAATTTTATTCGCCACAACACAAATGTAACATCTGTGTGTACTATAATACAACCTAAGTCTATTGAGACCGTACCTCAAGACCTAACCCGATCCTACAGTCTGAAATCATCCTTTCGGCGACAACAGTTTACTCCTCCTTGGCACCACCACGGCCAGCGCGCTCAGCAGCCTCAACAGCCTTCTTGTCGCTCTGGGCGGGGCCGCCCTGCATGGCGCTCATGAAACCAGCAGCCTGCTTGAAAGGACGCTTGAGGTCACCAGAGGCAGGCTGGCCAAAGATGTGGATCTTGACCATGTTGTTCTCGAAAGCGCTCTTGAGGGGGATGATGCTCTGGATGAGAAGAGGGTTGGTGTAGTTCATGTACAAGTGCATGAAAGCCATCATGGCCATACCCATAGCCTGGCCACGGAAAGCGGTGCGGATCTGCTCGTTGTCGTAGGCGTGGATGGTGGTGGTGACGAGCTTGCCCTCCTCGGAGGAGCCCATGGGGGCGGGCTCAACATACTTGAGGGTGGTAAGGTCTGCAAGATTTTAGTTAGCATTAAGCTTGTCATGATTGCCTCGTGAGGCTACGAAAAGTTTATCGTACCCTTCTTCTTGTTGATCTTCAGCTGGGTGTAGAAGTACAGAGCAGCAATGATGACGTTGCTGGCAAGGTAAACAGCGCGGACAACGTTGAGCACAAAAGGATCGTCAAAAGGCACGCGCTTGGAAACCTGCATCATACCCAGGATGATGACCAGGTTGGTGCTATCGCAAAATCTGTCAGCTTCATGTTGCCAATTGTCCCTCTCTCTGCGCAGTTGCGCCACCAAGAGCTTTGCGACGAGCTGTCGCGTGAGGAAATACTTACATCTGAGGAGAGAGAGCCATTTTGATTAATGTTTTAAAGGAACCGGTGAAGAAGGATCGGGATGGACAAGCAAGGAAACAAGGCAATGCCAAAAGTTGGGGTTTGGGTTGAATGGAAACAGAGCAAAGATTAAATAGAGTGCGGGATGAAATGGAATGGGGATGTCTTTGCTGGCCTTTTGGAGAGTGGACTGTGGCTTTTGCCGCACCTCACCTTAGCCTTAGCCCCCTTTGGCCACTGTGGGGAAGACTGCATCCAGACAAGTCGAGACAGGCCATTGGTTATCTGCGTCAGATTCTCGATTTTAGGGGACGTTATCTCTATCAGAGCCCCTAAAACACATTATCGGGTCCTCCTAGGCACCCGAGCCTCATTGCGCCATTCATTCTTCCGACTTCCCACTGTTTCTATGTACTTACCTAGGGTCGGGTTCATAATCTAATCAAACTCAACCGCCTGCCGTCTTGGGACTCGTCTTGTTCAAAACTCAAGAGGCTTAGTTGCCCAGCTTCAACCTGAACAACAAACAACCGACTGAACAGAAACGGGTTCCATAAAGACGTAGAACCTCAATTTCTTTGGCAACTCTTTGACAGGGATACCTCTGCGGCACGGTTCGACCATTGCTGAAAAGGATGTAGAACAGCCGGGGGCATCTCTCGGCCGAGTGCTGTTCGAGTGAACAGCACTCCAGTTCTAAGAATGGAACAAAGAACACCACCCATTCGTACATCTTGTTCAATGGCAATGTTCGGAATGAGGGAAATGGCTTCAGAAATGGCACGGCTTGCCCTCTTCTCAAACTTGATACTTATACTCCAGGGTCATGATGCTCTTAAAGTAAATATCACAGATAACACCATCGAAACTCACAACTGAAGAAACAGGAGAAACCATACAGCAGTAATTGCCATTCACACTCAAGGAAACTTGTGCATACCCACTGTTATTACGCAACAGACTAAATCATGTCGTACTCATCTCAACGCTACGACCTTGACGCTGCCGCTGCCAGGAAGCGAAGCCAGTCATTCTCACGAGACCGTGACCACAGGTACCACAGCCAATCTTACAACAACCGCCCTCATGATGCCTACTACCGTGCGCCGGAAGTATCACGCACACCCTCCTCTGCGAAGAGTGAAAGCTGTTTTTCCATGAAGAAAGAACGACGCTCTCGGTCTCAGAGGCAGACCCGTCCGAAAGAGCAGGAACGTTCTTACGCAGATTATACAAGAAGAGGAGATCGCTCATCAGGTAATAGACGAATCCCTTCAGACAGAGGGTCGGGCAGAGAGGATGGTCGGTATGAGAGAACAAATGAGCGCTCTCGATCAAGACCAGAGGTTCCTTCTAAGAGAGAAAGTCATTATGAGCAAGAGAGAGAGCGTCATCATCCCGAAGAGGACCGCTCTAGGAGAAGAACCAGTTTGAGAAAAGACGATCGAGCTGGTCCAGAGGGTAAAGTTCAATCGAGAAGGGGGAATGCTTCTCGTCCGGAATCTTCACATCACAACGGTGAGGCCTCCCAATCAACTACTGAAGACATCAACACCTTTCTCAACAGTGGCCGGGCGTCACGACCATCTTGGGGATATTCTACATACGGTACCTATGTCTGGCCTTTCGAGTCGAATGGGCAGCATCGAATCATGGATCCCACGAAGTGTACTTGTAAATGTTGCCCCCATCCCATAGGCATAGCCCACAGTCACAATCATTCTCGGAACCATTACCGGAACCAGGACCTTGGGATGCCTTCCAAGCGGGCCGCCGCGCGCAGCAAACGTACCCCAGAGGGCAGGTACCTCATTCAGGTAATTGACAAGTCCAGAAGCACATTGAACCGAGAGAACGGTCCAACGTATCCGATTTCGCTCAATCCCGGTGCATCATGTGATCGCATTGCCTCGTTCTTGGCACCGGAAAAGAGATATGCCAAGGTCATCGTGCATTGGGATGATGGGATAGTCCAGACACTTGATAACCATATCGCTATGGAGGATTTGATTCGACATGCCGAGTTTCTAGAGGTCAAAGAGACCAAGAGCGTGCATTGGGCGGCGTAAATCGCCAAAAGCAGAAATAGAGGTTGTATAAAGGCGGGTGCGTAAACCGGTTAGCGATTGGGATTGTGATATGATATGCATATCCGTAGGTAAGAGTCATGGCCGGCAGGTAAGTATGTATGTAAGTCATTCAGTCAGTCAATCAAGAAAGCAAGCAATTATTTCCAGCAAAATATACGAGGTGACCTAACTCTTGAGGCCTGCTCTGACGAGTCCCATGATTGCTCAAGTGATGAGGGGAGGTTCCAAGAATGATAGCCTCAGCCTCCACAGTCTGCCTAAATTCGAACCACCCACCGTTATCCCACCACTAAGATGGTAAGCCGTGCCGTACAAGGCTGATAAGTAATATCAGCCCAATGTAATTAATGTGCAGTTTTGTTACAGCATTGTATCATATTATTAGTTGCTTCACATAGTCTAAGTTACATACTTGTCACAGCCCTGCCACCCCCAGCGAAACATAAACGAACGTCGACTGACCATTGTTCTCTCTTATGCAACCACTTTAAACAGTAGGACTGTGCAAGTGCAATCTTGTCAATTCAATTGGATTACCCTCGGCTCACACGATCCACTTGAGACAAGATAGAGAGATTACCTACCTACGTATCCATACCCAGACAGATAAAAAAACGCCCCGCAACGGAATGACTCAACTCCGGCCGGTAAGGTAGGTTCGTCTTGAAGGATTATGATACGATAAATTTGAAGCTTGGGGTTGATTAATGTTGATGACGTTCCAGGGTACAGTCTTTTCGGCTCTTCTTACCGGTTTGTGGAGGCTTTTGCCTAAAATTGCGGCACTGCGTTGTTTTAGTTGTCCTCTTTTTTTCTCGTTTCCTTCTCCACGTTAGAGACTAAGAACCAACACCAGAAATGAGGTTTCATGGTTGTGGTCGGTTCAACCAACAATGGGAAGCAACAAGCAACAACCCGTTGATCAATGCCGTGGTACTGTAGATCAAAAGGATGCAAGGCACATATCAAGGAGATTACCTGTTTTGTAGCGTAGCTTTACTATAGTCCAGACGTGGCAAGCTGCCCGGTGCTGTGCTGCGCTTTACTGTGCAGTACATATGTGTATAAGCACCAAGCGCCCAAAGTTGGGGGCCGCTGCAATGCAGTGCTACACCATCATACTATCAATATCTATATACATATACTAGATCATGATATCCATGGCTAGGTATGCGGCACAGCCACAGATTGTCAGTTGAGCATTGTATTCTCTATCGAATAGAAGTTGTTACATACTTACGAATACCTACATCTGTTCTTTGATGTGATGCAGTCTGTGTCAACTTGGAATATGTATGGATTCTCTACTGCATACAATGGAAGGAATGCCTCGGCTCTGAATGAACCGGACCAATCACACCTCGCTTGGCGAGACAAACCAGGCAAGGCCCCAAGCGCCGCGCTAAGATGCTCTGCTCTCCATACTCAACTCCAACTCTACTCAACCTAACTTTAGACCCATGGTTACTACCTGGAGATCCTGCCGGAAAATCAGGCAGCCCTCTCCATTCTCTGCCCAGAGCTTAGCTTCTAAAACAGGATCGTAAAGCTTCTCATTCCTCTATCCTAAACGCAAAAGAACCACCCCCCTCCACCGGCACTGCTATGGATCCTCCTGTTGCTCTAGGGCGGATTTCGACGGAGTCCCGGACCATCACATAGATCGGGAAGACAGGGGTCAGCCAACTACATGGTGCCTATGCCTATCCCATGAACAGGAGCCTGGCAGTGCGGCTCGGCACGATGTTCTCATGTCCATCGAGGATGGGGTCCTTTTGATCTTCTAAATGACAGAAGGTTAGAAGGGTTGCCCGTGGTTGCCTATAAGACCACGATCCATAAGAGATGCCCCCTCAAGGGTTTATAAGTCGCCACGGGATGCTTCTTGTCAGGCAGAAAATAAGTCACACACATCTCACAAGGCCAGTATCAGTTTGATATACTTTGTATACATATACAATCGATATCTCAACTATCTTTTTATATCACTAGTTGTCTATCACTTCCATCTTCTCCTCTCGCTTCTCCTTCTATGAGCCACATAGACTCACTATATCGTCGGTTACCAGAGACAATCAGATATACAAATACAGATACACAAACCATGTTCGGAACTTGGAAGTACGATCCTGAGACAGATGAGGTCCAGAGCGTTCGCAACGGCTTCGACCCTGTCACGGCCCGCTCCAGTTCCCACCAGGCATGCGATAGATGCCACGAGAAGAAGGTATGCCTAACCCCCATCTAGTTCCCGGTAATTGGGTTAGCGAAGCGCATCCTTTGAGCCGGGTTCACCCTGCCAAGGTTCATAGTCGACCGTTTTAACTGGACCTTGATCGCTGACTTTACCGCTTGTATAGCTTCGATGCAGTGGAGACAAGAACGGCTGCGAACGGTGTCACACCAACAGTCTTCGTTGCGAGTACACCCGTTCAGGCTCCAAGTCTTCCAAGAAGAAGAGCCATCGCAAGTCCACAGACGATGAGAGCGCCTCAGGCTCAAGCTCTCGTCGAGGGGGCAGTTCCTCTAAGCGCTCGAGCAAGCACCACAGCCACGCAGGACATATAGTAACCTCAAGAGAGGAAGCTGGAGGTCATCTGAGCCAATTCGACTTCTCACAGCTCAGCCCAGAAGATGGTTTCGACCTGAACCTCCTATCTGGTGCTGACCAAAGCGGAGGCTATGCCACGGCTGGACCATCGGGAGACCAATACAGCATGCAAGCATATGACGCCAACTACCAACAGCAGTGGGATGCGACAGCATACTCTCAGTACGGAGCACAAGCTCAGTACGGTCAAGGCTATTCGAACGAGAGCTGGGGCGAGTATGATCAAAGCGTTTACTCGCAGGATCCGCGATATTACTCCAGTGGACGCTGATCATTGGGGTAAGGCTGATTTTGAAGGTTGACTTTTAACGACATGATGACATTGGACGAGACAAGACGCGCTACAGTAGGCGGGAGACTGTATGATTAAACTTTCCTTTGTGTCTTTCGCTTCTTCGTTATACCCACGTTTTAATCATTTCTTTCTTTCTTTTCGCTTTAGAAGCTTCTCTCTGCATCCTAAACATTGTCTTTCTTTCTCTTACATAGATGAATACGAACTGGGCTTAAACCGGGCCGTCAATTCCTGCAAGGATTGACAAGGTGCACGCAGAGCCACGAATTATCGAACGTTGTTTCTCGTTAATAAGATCTGATGTGATGTTTTGTCTACCTACCTCTTTCGGGCGATTGTGGCAGTGTTTTTGAGTAGCGAGCTAGACTGAGTTCCAGTCCGATGCAATTCGGCTTTGACCGCTCGTCTCAGATAGAGAAACTCGCAAAAGGTTTTCCGAAGGATTTCTCTTTTGCTAGGGAGAGACCCGTATCATGTAGGTGCTTACGTCGTCGAAGGATTCGGGTATTGACCAAGCTAGTAGTAAAGTTTATGTTGTGAGGCATCGACAACCAGGGTGGGAGTCAGGGTGTCAGAAGAAATTACTACCGAAGACAGGAAAGACGGAATACTTTGGTCGCTTAATGCGGAATTAGGCCGTAGCTTAGATCACTTTATTTTGACGGCCTGAGCCCTAGAGGACAACTTTTCTGTTAACCAATTGGGATTCTAGGTAGACGCGAGAAAGATTGCCTTAGTCATAAGGCTATGCACGACGTCACAAATTGACCGGGGTAGCTTTTTCGTGAGCATCACATTCGACTGCAGTACACCTAAGCTCATCGAGTCAGTGCCAATTGCACGATATCAATCATGGCAAACGATAATCCTGTGGCTCCTGCCACTTCCAAGTCAATCTTTGGATATCTGAATGACTGGGGAAGTAAGTCGAGCCCTCTGACATGACCCTCAACTGAGTCTATACAACTTCAATACATCACATAACTCACCATATGACTCAAACAATCATAATACGAACAGAAACAAAACATCAACTGACACTATCACAGCTGCATCACTCCCCCCATCCCTTCTAGCAACCCTCATAACCGCTCTTCACGCGCGGCCCCCATCCCTGCCCCTCTTCCTCTTCACCCCTCCGCTGCTCTTCTCATCCTACCTCAACCTCTCAGGCTACCCTACTGGCAGCGCTGGCCTTACGGCTGCCTGGTCTGGCCTGTACGCGCTTCTAGCCCTACGTCGTCGTCAGCCCTTCCGCGGCCGCTTCTCTATTCGTGGTGTCGTGCGTGGCACCGCCATTGGTTTGGGCGCGGCTAACTGCGTTGCGGGAGGATGGGTCTACGCTAATGGCGATTTCGATAAGGATGCCGAGGCGAGGGTTGAGAGGAACCGCTGGGGTGGAAGGGACTAAGGAAGCAAGTGTCAGGCGGTTTGACGTGTATGATATGGGTGTACGATATGGCTGGTGCAGGCATGAATTAGAAACAACGTGGGACTGTTTAGGCTGGTCGAAAAGTGCCGGCAAACAGGGCGGGCAGACGGAGACATGTGTCATGATGATGGATTTGGAGTTTAGCTGTGAACAAAGCAGCATATTACAAGCCCTAGCAGGTCGATAAGCAAAATGCCCAGGCAAACTTGCTAACACTACGTCTCTTTTCATAAGTGATTTCCCTTCCCAGTAGCAACAAAATTGCTTCCAAACCTCGGCCCCATTATCGTCCCAACGTTCAGCTCGTGAGATCGAAAACGCCTCGGAGGAAGGCTCACGAGAGAAACACACAACCCACGATGCCTTCAACGATGACTCCTCAGGACAAGTGCCGGGGTGAGCTGACTATCAACACGAAGTAACAGATCCGAGCTCCTACGGGTGGCAAGTCAGTATGTGTCCGATAAGGAGAATAAGCCAGGCAGTGTTGACATAAGCAGAGGCAGCACTTTAATGTATTCCCGTACGACTTGTGGCTGTCTATGTAACACAGATATACGAGCAACCAGCCTCAAACGATCCAGAATCCTTATTAATATCTCAAGGGATCACCTGAGTCAGCGTGCAGAGATCGGGCTGAGTGATGGTCTTCAACGTTAACATAACATCCGCAACATCTTACAACATAAGCACAAGGGAATAGCACGGCCACAGTCACCGATCTGAGATCATCAAGCATCATGTCATACTCTTGAACATATACACTTTTTTTTGTCTTGTGCTACTTAACCCAACGCCGGGTATCCAGGTATCATCAGCAGGAATCTATTAATACAGTGTAAAAACCGTGTATTCCATCCAACGCCGTTGCTTCCCCCTTAACACGAGACCACGCAAGTTCTTCTTTTTTGTTCTTTCTTTCGAATCATTCCTTGATCGAAAGGGGGCTCTATTCTTTCAGGCCCCAAATCTATCCTCTCCTCGCCGTTATGCGGAGAATAAAACGCCAGTCCGGAAGACATTCTCAGCCCTTGATTCGTCTCCGAAACCATTCTACGGCGATGCCGTTAAAATACATAGTAAAGTCATGAAAAGAAAAAACCTCGTTCCGTTCGAGTTCGTCGGACATTTGAGCACCTTCTGGTTTGCTCTTTGTTGCCGTCAATCTTGGAATCGGGGTATTGATAAAGTGTAAGGAAAATGGTTGGTGAACATGTCGTGCTTAGAAAGGGGTGTTTCGTAGCTATGTTTGATAAGATTTCTCATCAAGAACATGATCACAGTTGTGTCGGTGTGTCGTGATGGGCATCGCAAGGTTATCCCGATCAGAGAGGGTCGAGTCCCGTAGCTGTACCGAGTCTTGACCCGGACAGGAACCACAAGGTCAGGACGGCGGTTGAGAAGACGACGGCCCGAAAGAACGTGCGAGATTGGAGTCGATCGCATCGTGAGCAAACATCTCGTTGCCCTAGTGTATTGGCAAGAACTAGACTTGAAACCTCGAAGCCCTCAAGATATGTGACATCGCACTCTCGAGCCTTGGGCTCGGCGTAGGTGTTGTACTCTGCGACAACCCGTGCGGCGTCCCAGCCGGTAATCTTGCGAACGACACCAACGACGCATCCTGTTCGGTGCTTGCCATGGTTGCAATGGATCAGGAGGGGGTAATTTGACTTGTCGAGAACGACGTTGAGAATGCCCTTCATCGTGTCCAATGGGATAGCCTCCTTCTTGGTACCCTTCATGTTGAAGACAACTTGTCGAATGCCCTCGCGAGTAATGAAAGTCTCAAGGTCGTGATCAAGGTCATCCTTCTTGACGAGCGTGCTATAACTGGTTAGCCTATAGTCACGGATTATCAGGATGGGTTACTAACACAATAGTCTTGAGCCCCAAGCCCTTGATGTATTCGAAGTCGTGGGACTTGGGGAAGCTGCTTCGGTAGACACCTGGAACAACAACTCCGAAGTTGAAAGGTCGGCCATCTGTAGACATGGGTGGGGAAATGGATGAAGCTGTGGTCATGTCAGTAAAGGCTCCATGATGAATCCGGTTGGCATAGGACGTACAGCGTGAGTCGCTATCACTTGTGGATGTTGATAGAGAAGTCTCCATTGCGACAGCAGTAAAGCTGGGTGTGCGACTCATGGTTGAAAGCGCCTCCTCCATTTCTTGCTTCACTTCGTCCTTGGAAGTGCTACGAGATCCGTGTCTTGATCGAAATTGTGTCCCGTTGGGCGTTGTGTGGCCTTCTGTGATGTGTGTGGACTCGTCCACAAAAGCTCGGGAATTCCGTTTCGATGCCATGCTATTGATCATCATTTTGACGATCTTGGAGAGGATTGATGACTTGAGGTTCGTTTTGGTAAGCGCGGTGCGTAGAGGTCGAAGTGGTGAACGTAGAGTAGTAGTAGATGTACTAAGCGTAGAGGTCGGAAGTAGCCGATGTGTGAGAGAAGATTGATGTGAGGGTATCGTGAAGCGAGTTGAGTCTTAAAAAGGCGAATAGAGTTTTTCGTGTTCAAAGGTAGAATTAGAATTGCAGGTTGAAGATGCAAACCCTGAATTCGGAAGCTCGCGTGGGCAACTCGGCTACAAGGTTTTGGAACTCATGTTGGCGACAGTGAGGTAGTTGAAGAAGTACTTCATTCAAGGTCCGCTCTGACCCAAGTATGTCTCAGCTTCAAGGTAGAAGCGTGGGGGTGAGGCAGGTTTCCAATAGGTTTTTGACAGGAAGCTCGGTCAAGAAGAAAGGACAAGTAGGAAGCGGGAGCGGAAGCGGGAGGATGTGATAATGGGAAGAATGAATGGGGCGAGAGACAAAAAAAAAAGATGGTGGAGGATGATGGGATGGATGTTGGTGAGAGACAAGGCAAGGCTGTCTTGAAGCAAGACAGCGACAAGGGTCCACCGAGATGCAGTAATAGTAAAGTCCCGACTGCGATGGATGGGGGGAGCAGGGATTGACGGTACGGTTCAAGTAGACGAATGGATACTGAACTGTATTGTATTATGCAGGCTCTCTCTGTTGGTCTGACCTGGTGACTGATCTGATCTGACCTGACCTGACCTAGAGCAAGGATATCGACTGCGTGGTGGTTGGAAGGGGGAGAAAAATCTGGTGGTGATGGTTGATGGCTTAACTAAAAGAGCAAGAGCAGTGAGTGAGTGACTCGGCCAACATGGGGGCGACAGAATAAAGGGTCGTGTCGAGGTTCACTGAACTGGGACGATGACGGTATCTGTGATTGGCTTACAAGGGGCAAAGTATTGCCTCTAGACTGTTCTGGGGTTAGAAGAGGTGTGTCGGGGGAGATTTGTGGTGCCCCGCGACGCGGACGGGGGACCTTTTTCGGGCACCTTTTCTGTCCTGAACCAGTGAACCGAACCATCTAAACTCCACTGAAGCGAAGCGAAAAGGCCGCTCGGGGCGGAGATACAGGTAGAATGGAACTCTGCTGACTGTGCTGTATTAACAATCTCCGAATATTGTATTGGATCTATTCTCTCACGAGTCCAGTCTGATGTCGGTTTCTGCTACAGTACAGTCGATCTTGAGTTGTCATGTCTAACCTAACCCCATGTTACATTGCGCAATGCTCCAAGGGTCTGGTCTTCCCCATTATGCACTTATGCACTGTCGTACTGTACATCCATCCATCATATTGGATATCAATCTCCATGGACTCTTTGCACACGTTTTGCATTCAAGGATGGCCCATCTCCCCGCGTTACGAAACTCTATCCAGGTGTCTCGATGTCATTGCACGGTAGTTTTAATGCTTAATCAATATCCAGCAGAGTTTATCCATTGCATTGCATTGCCTGCCCCTCTTTCAACACGAGTCGAGTCAACCTAGACGACGCGCCGTGGGAAGTTTAGATGGAGGGGATGGGATGGGATGGAGAGTTAACGAGGCGACGTGGTCGGCCAAGGTACTTCGTTGACATCCACGACATGCTCATCGCGATGCGATGCAATGTAATGTAATGCAGTCTGTATGTAGTAGGTATTCACATGCTCACAAAAATCCATTTCAACATTGGACCAGTAAACGAATCGCAAATAGGCTGTTTACAGTTGAACTTGGCCTAGAACAGCACGCAAGAGTCTCGAAGCCTACAGAGTACCTACGCTAAAGACTGCTGCAGCTGGAAGCCCTCGAGCCACATGGTTGGCCCCAAGCCACATACAATTTTACCCTCTCTTTGTCCGACTATGACGGAGGATGGCAGGTCCGTGCAAGGTTATCCCCTGGTCTGGCTCATGATTATTCAGAGCGTCAGTCAAGGTCGAGGTATGACAGCATAAGCATATTCCAGCAACTTCATCTTACCTTAATCTTGTGTTCTACGTAACACACAGATAGCATCATATTTTGCCTCGACTCTACTGTACTCTCCGGATCCTCGGATGAGATGTGCTTGCTTAGAGTTTCGTGCCTCAAAAACAAGTGCAGTCTTCACCAAGGCACACTCGCTCTGTAGATCGGTTTCACGGAGCCCCGAGATTTCGATGGTGTGCTCTATGGGTACATGTACAGTATGGGTGAGTTGGAAACCAATAAGCGCCTTGATCCACAGGACCCTTTCTCCCCGAACAACACCAATCTTGGGAGCCGGAGTCGTTATGCCAACTAAACTAGGTTGGTGCGGTGATGATCTTGAGTGCAAACACATCAGCTATTGAGGGGTAAGTCAAACGCGGTGAAAGTCAAGGTTCGGTCTAGTTTTAGTGATGGGATTGCTGGTTTGAAGATGATGCAAAATGGAAGCCCAAAACATGGTTGTTGGGTTTCGAGAAGATGAAGAGATGTGATGTCAGTTTTTGGAGGCGAAGAGAAGCCAAACGCAACGCAAGCAGAGGCGCGGGTGAGACATCCACAGACACAGACACACGCGGCTGCTGCCCTGCCCTGCCCTGTTGTCGATCTATCATGCTTTAGCCTTCGAATCCCTCAACCGCCAGATCTTCAGCTTTTCATGAAACGTTGTGAAACTGACATTCGGACATCAAAGTGAGCTGTGCTTCCCCACAGAGTGTAACCAATGATGCATACCTAGTTTACTGTCCATATTTTGTGTAGAGCAAAACTTGATCCTCCAATGGACATAGTGTGCGGTTTATTATGTCAACCAGAGTCTGCACAAGTACACTCACCTTCAACATCCAGCCGCCACAGTGATCATCATCTTTCTTGGCGCATTCGGCACAATCGGTCCACAGGGAATAAGTCCCTGAAAGTTGATGGTAGATCCATTCCGCATCATTGCTGCTTTGCCCTGGCATGACCACGCGGCAGTGGCCGAAGTTTTCGCATCCAAGTTTATTCCCATTTATACACGTAAGATATTGAGGTTGGTCAATTGACGTATTCTGTGTTCTGTACTCTTCAAAAGTAGCGGCTTCATCACTAATAAATATGGTCAGATTTACTAGACCGAGCTGGCTGCAAGTGGCGGAAGCTTGACGACCGAACCACCGACCGGCCGTAATTACGGCTGTCTCGGCCACTCACCCGGTCGGTCTTCTTTTTTGGTCTTTTAAACCGGCGCAAAAAGACTTTGCTTCTCAAAAGTCGGCGTTACCAAGATTCAACTCCGATGTGCGATGTGCGGTGTGCTGTGGATACTGTATTACTGTACATTACAATTCATAGTCCCCTCCTCTATTAGTGATCATCACCGGATTCTCCAGTCCTGCGTTGTGCTGCGTTGGCACTTTCTCCAATCTTGGAATGGACGATCGACGTCATCGCCTTTGATGTTACAGTTGGTACTCAGATTGTCTCAGCCTCTCAGCCTCCAGCCTCGACACCAGCCTCATCATTGATCTGCATTGCATGTCTTGTTGATCAATATCGTTACATTGTGTTGTTGCTATATCTGGAAACTTATGAGACTGTCGTAGGAAGTGCATCGCCCGCTTATACACACGCGACTTGTCGTCTAGAGACATACTCTATCATCCAATTAACTTTCAGTTGTAACCTTAACTGACGGTCCGTGTAGTTTAAATTGTTTCGAATCTCGATATGCATTACAAAGAGAAAGAGCTCGCGTGTCAATCCCATCCAAAACTGACACCGGAACAAAAGAACAAAGCAGGCCTCAAAGTAAATTCCATGCGCTTAACACACCCTTAGGCCTTACATGGTCCAAACACCGGGGAAGCCAGAAACACTTTGCGCGCATATGTCAAAGTAAAAGCGTAGGGAGCTGCAGGAACTCAAAACAGTCTCAGCTCCCTCACACCGAGCAACCTATCTCTCGGTCGCCTATTTTGGGAACCTACCGACACCGAAATTGTCTCGGGTTTGATGAGCACACGAGCAGAAATTGAGTCTGGAACTATAAACTGGGATTGTCTTTGTCCCCCACGTGAAGACCTACGCTTTTTCGACACCGAAGGGAAGCATCCGCGGTTCTGGGGATCCCTACATTTCCAATTTGGGACACCGAGAAAGCTCTCCCTCATCTCAGGGGAAATACAAGCTCTCCCCCAGCTGTGTTCAGCTCGGAATTTGTTCCCCGAACCAATCAGATATTGATAATATGGTTCAAGATTCAAAGCTTGGGTCAATTTTATTATTGATTTGATGAGACATTTGTTTCGTTCACGCTACGCGCCTCTTCAGCCTTGTTAACGGTAGCCTAACAGGTACAGACGGACACGAGCACGGCGTGGTAAGAGTTTTGACACGGAGCTAATGGAAGCTACCGCTGCACATGAGCATACAAAGTTAATTTCCTCTAAAAGTTCTTTCCGCTGGTGGCTGTAGATATCGAGATCTGGACTCTCCTCGTTGCTGTTTCTTTCGAAACCACCACGGCAGCATGTTTAACCGTAAAGAGTGTGTGGATCTTGGTTCAACCATCCAACGGCAAGTATTCTTCAAGCCGCGTGTGTTAGACTCGGCAGTTTTCTGCAGCGCGACGGGTTTGCCGGCGGCTATAATGAGCATCATGCTATCGGAACGACAGGTTCTTTGACATCTGCATCACTATCATCAGATCATCTGCAAAGTTGTTGGCAACTTTTGAGCGATATCTTGGTTAAGACTGCAGGTTCTACAAGAATAGATAAGCCTCTGATCTTGGAGTTTTGTGGCATCATGATTGTGTGAAGGAATCACGAGATGCATTGTGAACTTTGATGTCGACTGTGTTACCCTATACAAACCTCAAATTGGTGTTTCTTCCACAACACACATCACAGTTACTTCAATTGACGGCCTTAGCTGAAATAATTGTCTCGAGCCCTTCTTACTACAATTGATTCCATTCACAGACTTAGCTCATGGTCATATCATCATTATCATGTGAATAATCTGCAGGATGTTGGCACTACTGCACTAAGACCCCACGACTCGGCCTGTTAAGCCGAATTCTGAAGCATTCCTAAGCTCTTTATCACATCAAATGAGCCATTTGTAACCATATTCCCTCACCATTTATAACCGATAACCAATGAAACCGTATATCCTCTCAGCACGATGACGTTGAAAGAGAGTCACAATCCCAACGACCCCGCTGAGGGGTTGTTGAAGGGATTCGGCACTGCTATATCACAGACGACCTCCTCTGACCGTTGACTCTTCTTTCTTCAACAACTCAATTACTCACGATTATCTGCATCTCAGCTACCTTTGTTCAACTCTTGAAACCTACACCTTTCGGTACGATGTGACAACGCACGAATAAGGAGCAATGGCTCTCGCGATTATTACCATGTATCAAGGTAACGTTTAAAGAACGCATCCGGGTGTTCAACTGTCTGTGCTCTGTACCTCCCCTCTAGACAAACCTTCATCACACTCATGATGAACGTGAGTCTTGAGTACGGGCAGAGCAGGGTAGTTGATCTGAGAAATACCGGCGAACTTGATCTGGATAATACCAGCGAAAGGACATGCTTCTTACCCTCCCCCTATATTCCGGGTGACCGGAGAACTAACCATAGCAGTAAACTACTTGATCTTTCAACATGTCGACTGACAAGATCACTTTCCTTACCAACTGGTACCACTGACTTAGGCTTTAGCATGAGAATCTGTAGTTAACGATGTTTAGGCACGCTACGCCTTACCACGCGCCGCTGTACCTAGCTCAGGCGAAGGGATACTTTAAAGAGGAGGGAATCAAGGTTGCTCTCCTGGAGCCCAATGATCCTAGTGTGAGTGACCCTTTCCACAACCGTGAATCGAGGTAGAGGTACTGACTTGACTAGGATGTCACTGAGATCATCGGCACTGGCAAGGTCGATCTTGGCTTCAAGGCCATGATTCACACTCTCGCCGCCAAGGCTCGAAACTTCCCCGTCCAGTCCATCGGCAGTCTTCTCGATGAGCCCTTCACTGGCGTAGTCTACCTCAAAGACTCGGGCATCACCACCGACTTCCGCACCCTCAAGGGCAAGCGCATTGGCTACGTCGGCGAGTTTGGCAAGATCCAGATCGACGAACTCACCTCGCACTATGGCATGACTCCTGATGACTATACCGCTGTGCGCTGCGGCATGAACGTCTCCAAGGCCATCATCAAGGGTGAGATCGACGCCGGTATCGGTCTCGAGAATGTCCAAATGGTTGAGCTTGAGGAGTGGCTCGCTGGCCAGGGTCGTCCTAAGGATGATGTTCAGATGCTTCGCATCGATGAACTCGCCGAACTGGGCTGCTGCTGCTTCTGTACAATCCTCTACATCGGTAACGAGACCTTCCTGGCCGAGAACTCCGAAAAGGTTCGCTCTTTCATGCGCGCCGTCAAAAAGGCCACCGACTTCGTTCTCTCCGAGCCCGAGAAGGCCTGGGTTGAGTACGTCGACTTCAAGCCCGTTATGGGCACCGAGTTGAACCGCAAGATCTTTGAGCGCAGCTTTGCCTACTTTAGCAAGGACCTCAAGAACGTGAAGCGTGACTGGGAGAAGGTTACCAAGTACGGAAAGCGTCTTGGTGTACTTGATGAGAGCTTTGAGCCCAACTACACCAACTCGTACCTTGAGTGGACTCTTTCTGGAGAGTCTAGTGATCCTACTGGTGACCAGAAGCGTATTGCTCAGTTGCAGAAGGATGTTGCTGCTTCTGGTGGTTTCCACCGTCTTCAGGCTGAGGCTGCTCAGGCCAAGGCTTGAAAGCTTGGTGGTATCGCCCAGAGCAGTACACTACGACAAGTCTAGATAACCGACACGCTCATTGCTATCTTGGAGGAAACTACAAGGACATTCGTTTAATCTAGCTACAAATACAAGTAAAGATTGACCTCAATTATTCCCCAGATTTTGACTGTGCCTCGATGGTGACTGGAATGCGTGCTAACACGCCCATCAACGCACCCGTTTCCGGCCGAACCGGCACGGCAGAGTAGCTGCCAAGACGGACCCTGGGAACCGAGAAATTTATATTGAATAGTGCTTATAATTGTCGTAATGTGCGGCTGGGGGCGGAAAGTCCCATCTCTGAGGAGATTCGCATCGGTATGCAGAATGTGCCGAAGTATAACGTTCTACTAACAGGCGACGGGGCGCCAAGTACCGAGGAACCGGAGATGAGTTAATCGTTTTGTAGTTAGGAAAGACATAGAAAGATACGGCGCATCACCAGTAAATCAGGACGAGGATGTTGGTTTGGGAATCGTGATATTGAAGGCTTCGACCTCTATGCAAGTGTACTATGCCCACATATGCACCAAAAAGAAATACACAATGATTTATAGCAAAAAGACATCGAACCCTGAACTGAATTCCATATGGCATGTACCTCTTTATGGTGTAAACTCAAGAACATGGTTCGAGTCCGGAACAGTAAGGAAGTCTTCTGGTAGTTTCTCAGGAGGGGGAGCCTAATTCCTTAAGTCAGCGCTATACTTTTACCTCGGAGTCTGAAGCGTGCAACTCACCTGAAGTGACTTTGCCCACTTTCTGATATCATCGTAGTTCTTGCAAGTGTGCTTGGTGTTAAAGTCCGGGAACGCATTGGGATCCTTCTTGTCATACCAGACTTGTCCTAGAACACCAGTATCGACGTGACACATGAGGACCTGACGGATTGTGTCGAGACAATGTGCTGTAATAATTAGTATAGAGACTCAATTGATAGCGAGAGAGGTTGTGACTTACTGACGTGTAGGCGGAAGACTTCGCCTTCGTTTTCGAAGGCATGTCCACCCACGTGCTTATAATGATCGTAATTAAAGTAGAGACTCTTACGAACAAGATTCTAGCAAAGTTAGTAAAGCCATTATGTCCCTCTTGTTTCAGTACATACCAGGCAGTGAAGATGATGCATGCCCTCGACATTGACGATGAAACCACCACCATGTTTAGGACTGACTTGAACGTGGGCATCAGTAAGACCACTGGCAATGCCTTCTTCATAAGAGATAACACCAGGTCGGTCTGTACACCGCTAGTCAACATAGAGCAAGGCCTTGAGATGGATACACTTACAATCGACGCCCAAAGACTCCCATGCCTTATCTACTTCCTTGGAGCCATTCTTGCGAAACTTGTTCTCCTCCATAAAGTTTCCGTCAAAGTGTGTTTCTTGGTACTTAATCGCAATGTCTTTGAGGACAGGTGCTAATGAACAAATGTCAGATACTGTTCCGTACCTAGGGAATCTTGAGACTTACACCACTTTGTTGTATGCATAGCACATATTTGATCGATCTCAAGATACGCCATTGCGATCCATGCACCAGTGAGTGCTGAGATGACGATAATCATGAGGAACGACATGGTCCATGCGAAACATCTACATGCTGAACAACGGCGACGTCTTCGTGGAGGAACATATTGGTAAGGCTCTGAATCTTCATCTGTATCTTCTTGATCTTGCATAGGATTCAAGAAAGCAGATTCTTGTTCTGGTTTGGGAGACATAGTTGCGATGTTGAGGATGGGATGGACAAGGAATTCGAACACAAGTTGAATGAAGAAGATAAATGATTAACCCGAAGGAAATTGTTAAAAAGAATCAATTGAAACCAGTATAGAAAATCTCGTATAAATTTAGAACGGGAACCTTTGAGGCCAAGACATTGAGCGGCTGACACTCATAGTGCCAACCCAATTCCCACTGCCGACCCAGCCGGGGCATACTCTTCAAGTGCTTAATGAGATATTCACAAGCCTAGCCAAGAGATGGTCTGAACGAGGCTTTCTGATAGTTCTTACGATAGCTGCTGATCAAGTGGTCTAACCAACAAACACGATACAGACGAGGCGGGCACCAATCACTTAGAGACGATCTTACTTACATCGACATAGTGCACGTCGTGATGGCGTCGAAGAAGAAGGCTGAGACCGCTTTCGACCGTGCCTCTTTCGTCTTGGATAAGACGTTACATCTACTAATGCAGGAAAAGGAACCTGACAAGTGCTTGTAGGAGTTATGAGTCTGACTACCAGGGCAATGGCAACTGGGTTCTTGTAACTGAGGCAAGCATGGAATTGAACCAACAGGACTGTTCAGCTGGAAGCCACCATGGCTTTCTTAGGGCTACTTTGGTGAAGAAGATTTGTGGTGTTTTTGGCTCGAGAGCTAGACTTGGGAATGGAATGCTGGGGCTGACATGTGTTTCTGGGTTAGTTAACACTCAGACACTTAACTGATCCCAGGTCAGATCCCCCGCATCGGCAATTGATAATGACCTCATCTATCTAAATGATTTGCATGTCTATACGAGAAGAGCCGTATATCCGTAGTATAATCTCTGATGAAAGACGTCGTGATCTTATTCCCATGTCGTCGAATACATCATCGTTTTCGGAAGATAGTCAGACCATCGATCTTATGCACGTCTGACACAGACAGATGAAAGTTTATTGTGCTATTTACGTCTATGAAGAATGCCATAAGAAAAGCCCAGTTCCCCCAACGTGCATTAGCCGCGCATGATCTTCATCGACTAACAAGATGGTGGCTGGTCCCGAAGAGGCAATCCGCTGGCCTTCAACCTTCACAAGGCCATTCTAGAGCAGGCTTACACGATCGCCTAGACGGTATCTCTCATAGCCGGAGCTAGTGAGGTGAAGATGAAGCTGTGATAAGGAAAGCTTCTCAGCAAACTGCATAAAAGTAACATTTTGGCTTGTCAGCCTCCAATGGACAGCCTCCTCAGATGGTGATCCCCTCCACTTGCTCGTATCTTCAGCCGTCTCAAGACTGACTTATCTTAACGATGAGCGTGATACGAGGTGGCTCTCTGCCTTAGGCTTCACGAGTATTAGCGGTAAGCCAACTTCTGAAGATGTTCATGAGCGTGCCGCTTAAGCCGAGGCTGTCGTCTAAGCTATTGGGGGCAAGCTTCAGCTTCGAGAGGTTGAGCTTCCCATGCGGAAGATGCTTCAGGGTGGCTTATTCGGGAGAAGGAAGGTTCATCAAGATGGTCATGAGGATGTGCTCGTGCAGTAGCTCAGCGTCGATCGTCATCCATAAAGCTGGAGTTCCCTCCAAAGCTGAAGTTGCTCTTTACCAACCTTCTCTCACCATCTTTCAGCCTCGCAACTCAACACTCTCATACACGATTCATAGACTTTAGTCTCCTTGAAACATCAACATGAAGTTCTCTATTCTCTCTCTTGTCGCTCTTGCTGCGGGTGTTATCGCTGTGCCAGTCGCGGCTCCTGAACCTGTTCCGGAACCCGCTTCATACTCGGGCTATGGTAAGTGGTAACTCGGCAATAATTCGAATACTCTGCTGATACTCTGACAGGAAAATACCCCCCTAAGTCGTACAGCGGCTATGGTATGCAATACTATCTACCCTAAGACTAAAGGTGTTAACTTGTATACAGGTAGCTACAACTACAAAAAGTACTCCAACTATGGGAAATACAATAAGCGTGATGAGGCAGTAGAGAAGCGAGAGGCCGAGCCCGAGCCTGAACCTGCTGGCTACAGCGGCTACGGTACGTAATGTTCACTACTACTGAGTTCCTTATACTAAATGTTTTCTAGGGAAATATCCTCCCAAGTCGTACAGCAACTATGGTATGCAATGCTATCTGCCCCAAGACTAACGGCGTTAACTTCTATACAGGTAGCTACAATTACAAGAAGTATGCTAGCTATGGAAAATACAATAAGCGTGATGAAGGAGTAGAGAAGCGAGAGGCCGCAGGCTATGGAACTTACGGTACGTATCTCCAATCTCGCCATGAGAACTCTAGTTCTGATTGTTTTCGCAGGAAGCTACCCCAAAACATACTCCAACTACGGTTTGTCGCATGAGTCCCTACTCCAAACTTCAGTACTAACTAGACTCAAGGATCCTACCCCAAGACGTACAGCAACTACGGTTCGTGACACCCTTCTGCCACTGGTCTGTCCTTGACTAATAGTTCTTCAGGAAGCTACAACTACAAGAAGTACTCAAGCTACGGAACCTACAAGAGAACTGCTGAGTGGCTCAAGTCTCTCTTCTAATGTGGCTTTGGTGGGGAAGAGTATTGCAGTTTGGTATGCAGAATGTTCTTATGAACTACTTACGATTCTCAACGAGAGACATGTTCAATGCTTACACCAGATTGAGTTAATGGAGTGCTTTTGTTGTATGATGCTTTGGGGTTTCGAGTTTAGATACATTCTTGGACTCTCCTTAATAATGTTACTAGAGTCCTGCTCCATTTTGCCTTCAAATTCACAGTTCGCTTTGACGACAACAGTCTTAAGATTGGTAAGAATGTGCTAGATTCGTGATAATCTTGACTACATACACTCATAACCCTCGAACGGGCATCTTCATGCCTCCAAACAAAACACCATGTATATCTACACGCTTAAAACAGCCAAGAAACAAAGGTCTTGTAGAACCATCCACCACGGTTAGGGCCCTCGGCCTCGCGCTTAGCAGCCTGAGCAGCAAGGAACTCCTCCTCCTCGCGATCAATGACATCCTTGCCGGTGTAAAAGTCAGCCTCATGAGGCTTGACACCACGAGACTTGGTCCACATCTTGTGGCCAAAGATCAGGATCAGGTACACGGGAATACCCAGGTAACCGGTGATGAAGGTCTTGTACTTCTCGCCGCCAAAGATCTTGCCGGTGTCTGCGTCGCGAACGAAGACGTCGTAATTCTTGGTAAGTGCAATGAGGATGCACATGGCCAGAGCACCGACGGATCCCCACATGCCGAAGGGGGCGACGTAGGGGAACATGTCGTTGGACATGCCTTGAGCCTTCTTGGCGCGGCACCACCAGATGTGTGTTGTGAGGATGGAGATCCAGGACATAAGACCGAAGATGGTAGTAAGGTTGACGAAGTAGCCAAAGACCTTTGTCGAGTCATCCGCAACGTTCATGAAGGCGAGAAGACAGAAAGAAGCAGACATGGCAAGGGCGTAGATGGGAACACCGTGTTTGTCGGTCTTCTTGAAGATAGCAGGAGCGGAGCCATCGGAAGCAAGACCGTAGAGTGTACGACTGGCAATGTACAAATCCGAGTTGGAAGCGGAGAAAACGAAGACGCAGATACAGGCGTTGATGATGTGAGGAAGGATCTCAACACCAGCGACATCGGCAGCGACGACAAAGGGAGAAGCAGAAGCACCGGTCTTGGCCTTGTTGGCAAAGGCGAGCTTCTCAGAGTCGTAGGGAACGATCATGCCGACCAGGAGGACGGAAAGACAATAGAAGAAGAGGATTCGGTAAAAGGTCAACTTGATAGCACGAGGGATGGTCTTGCGAGGGTTCTGGGCCTCTGCGACTGTTACACCGACGAGTTCGGTTCCGAGATAGGCGAAGGTAGCGTTGACCATGCAGGACCAGAAACCGAGGAATCGTCCAGCGTCGCCAGTCATGATATAAGGCTTGAAGGCGCTGCTTCTTGTCAATAAAAGGTCACCATGTAGACGATTGGCAAACATACCCAGGGTTGCTCCAGTATCGGAAACCCTTTCGGTCATGGTCTGGACCACCACCAAGAGCGAGAACCAGTGAGAAAAGAATTATGCCGATGATGGTGATGACTTTGAATGAAGAAAGCCAAAATTCGAGTTCACCGAAGAATCGAATACCAAAATAGTTGATAACGCAGATAACGACTAGGAAGATGGCGATAAAGACACCTGGATTGACGGTATCTCGATCGACCCAGTATTGGATGACCAGCGCAGCAGCAGTGAGCTGGTTCGGCGTAACAATAATGTACTTAAACCAATATCTGCAATTGTCAGTTTCTCTTCCTAATCAGCAGATTTCGAGTACTTACGTCCAACCAAGCGCAAAACCAAGCGAAGGGTCACAGAATCTTGAAGCGTAACCAGTAAAACCAGCAGACATGGGCAACCAAGCGGCCATCTCACCGAGGGCCGCCATGACAAGAAAGACCACAAAACCAACAAGCGTATAACAGATGAAGACAGAGCCAGGTCCAGCTTGCGCAAGAGCTTTACCCGTACCGACGATGAGACCAGTTCCGATAGCACCACCGATGGCAATCATAGTGATGTGTCGGGCTTTGAGACCTCGGTGCAGGGATGTTTCGGCGCTGGTCTCGATACCGCGTATGTGACGATCTTCGCCGATGGCTACATCTTTGCTCGGAGGAGCGGCGACATCGTAGCCCAAGTCGGTCTTTTCGACGTCGTTGCGCGACATCTTGTTTGTTTGTTCTCTGACTTATAAAAGGTGGAGAGCCAAGATGCCAAGTGATTACTGTAGATACCAAGCTTTTGGAGGAGCCGGGAGCCAAGAGCCTTGGCGAGATTGACGGGTCTGGGCAGGGACGAACAGTAAAGATGTCGATCCAATATTCGACCCGCACTGAATCAACGTTGCACAAACAACACAAGACAAAGAGCAGAGAGGAAGAGACAGAAGGAGGGGGGATGTGATGGTAGTTAAATACCAACAGACATTTAGTGGTCTCTCCCTCTAATCGGGGACTTATCAGTGTCAAAATGCCAAGACAAAACTACAATAACTCACCAAAAGATGCAAACAAGACCAGGCTCAAATTGGAAGCCATGTTCTGCTCTGATGGAACCCTACACGGGGCGGGCGTCCAGACGAAGATCAATCACGTAAAAGGGTTGGTACTAACTTGTGCTTGAGCCTTGAATGCTCACCACCAACAGTCACTCCGTCAGTCAGCTATCTATGTCTGCATGTGGCGAGAACAGTCTCTATTTTGCCTCGCCGCTTACATGCACCACACTGTAATTCTTTGCATCTGTAGTGTTCAAGATCCAGAAACAATTTGTATTTCTCTTCTCATATCTATCGGGCACAGGGCGGATTTCCAGGCTTTCTTCTTGTCTCATCTCTATGGTGACACCAGTCCAGCCCCCAACTAGAAAAGATCATCCAAGCTATAACGCCGAGGTTGAATTGAATGAGAGAATAAAAAAAGCATTAGCCTACTTTCTAGAAAGACTCAGAGATAAGCTTTCCCCCCGGCGGTTCACCCCGGCCCATAGAATATAGCCCCGAAGAACTCCTCCAATGTAATGATTTGGGGTTACGTATTCTAGATGCTTATTTTCTCATCTCATTGCAGGTATCGTACAGTAGAGGATCCACCGCTATCAGAGAAAACAGACCACTCCTTATCAGGAAGGTGGCTATATCTCTTCGTGTCGTGTGTGACATGAACCTCTGAGATACTATCCCTGGTATCTGTAGTGTTTATCTCTCTTCTGCGGGGAAACCCCCAGCAAATCATTTTGACTTGCAAGGATTACCTTGCCTTGACTGTAAGGAACCTTTGGTGGACACACCTCTTGATTTTCAACTCACATGATCTTTATCTCTTTATTCTCTCACTTCTCTTCTCCGCACTGCATGTCTTCTTTTAGTCAGTGGCTTTGTTAGTTACCTCGGACTTTGCAACGATCAACCCCAAACTAACGGTAATTTATACCGTTCCCCCAATAACTCTAACTCTAAACAACATGCTTAAATCCAATCTGTTACCTTATTGTTAGCTAAGGTAAATTCTCCAACCCCAGAATTACTGTGCGTCAGCTTTGATCACTTGCCTTTTTGGGGTTCTCCCCGCAGTTGGGTCTAGACTTTACTGTTTGCTTGGCATCAGAATAAGCATCGCATCCCATCTAAAGGCACGGATCATCCGGGCAAGAGAGACAAGACAAGGAAATGCACTGGCATGACTAGTTAGTTCTGCTAAATAACAATCGATTGTGTTATGAAAATCCATTCTCGGATGATATTGAGACATTGAAAGCCTCGAGGGCTGAGTACTAATCTAAATGCGCAAATGTAACTAATAAACGTGCCTTGGGGTATGCCTTGATGCACTGCACGGGCGATCTGGAACACAGCTCTCGGGCTTCGGCATCACACCTGTTCGTTACTATCCTTGTTTCCTTCTTATCGGGTACCTCATGAGCTGATCAAGGCAGCCTGAGAAAAATGCAAATCAAGCCGAGGCCGAAAGGGAACAGATTGACAGGAACAATCTATTCCAAGCCCTCTAGCTCGATTTGGGAACATCTTGTATGCAGGCAATCATTTCGCTGGACATGTTTGTACTCGGGACCATCTGTTTGGCAAGCTTCCGACATGAATGCAGTCTTGTGATGTAATGTTTTGGGCCGGAGACTGCAACCGTTAGCTTTCCAGATGCTGCTGCTATAGACTCCATGGCACAGATGTATCCATCAGTAGAAGAGTTATAATGGTGTTGATGAGATATATCGATGAAAGATCACCTGCTGTTTCAGGAAGTTGGATTGGGGCAATATATTCATGCAAATACCTTCATGGGGATTTCAGCAAATAGGCAAAGTGAGGTTCAGGAGGGAATCAATCTGATACATGATAGGGAAAATCACACATAATTATCTTCTGAAAGCTAGACATTGCTTTCTGGGCAAAACAGGTTTAAGAGATCCTTAGATTCTACTTTGCTCCCGCTCTTGGCACATTGGTTTGCTTGTGCCTGCTTGCACTGACGATCCACCATTATTTGTCACCACTGCCAAATTACCTTGATTGCTTCTCCTAAGCTGGACTGGATAAGCTCTATAGTTTCTTAAGTTTTTACTTGATTGCTGAGAAAATCATTCGCCTACAATCTGTTACATGACAGTAAAAGAATCGTCCGGTTACCAAAGCGAGGCATCTGCTTGCCCTGAGTAGGTATGCTTGATAATACACTTCCTTGCAATTAATACTTCAGCTTTCTACTTCTATTGCGATTGGCTTGGCTAACACTGTGAGGTTTGCTCACTCATCTGACCAAACTCCTCTCGTGTATGCCCACCGTTTCGATGATTTCGGACTATCAACAACAAACAGGGTCATTCTGATCGTCACCGAGGATAGGTCATGAGACCCTCGTTATATCTATAAGAAGGCGGCCATTCGCACTCCAAGTTTCACTCTTCTCCATAATTGCGTCTCTCCTTTTCTCACGCATATATATATTATGACCCTGCTGGTGCTCCATCCACCCCCCCGGCGCTCTCGCCACAAGTCATGGCGCTGATGTCTGTCTTATCAGCTGGCTCTCCGGGATTTGCTCCAAGCTTGCTAGGCCTTCTTGTACGCGAGCATGATGAGTCTTGTGAGTGGTTGATACTCCAAGGATTTAAAAGTAAGTAATCGACCAAGGGGTTCAGAAGAATCTTTCATCTACATAATAAGATTCTTGCTGATTTGCTTTAGTTTATATATATATATATATATATATTCGCTTGTCAACTTGGGCCCTGTGCTGGTGTTAAGCGAGGTCCATCACATCAAGAACTTCACCAGCCGAACGTGCGTCACTATCCGCAAGCTCAGGGAGAGACTGGACACATTTATCATGATGTCTGGGACTCAATTGGCTGACACGCGGGTGGACGGATACGCCGTGTTGTCACTTCTTCGGAGCCACGACATTGGCTATGTTACGGCCACAGTACGCACAGAAGGCAGTACTGCAGACGGAAACGAAGTTCTTGATGAGCGGAGTGATCGATCACTGAATCTCGAATTGTTCGCCCAGAAGAAAGCTGTTCTGTGTCGGCATGATCGATGAGAGATTCGTATCGCCCATCACATAGGGTCCGTCAGATGCCACATCCATGCTATGGCATATATACAAAGCCCGTGAAATACCGTCAATCGGTTGTGGCCTATTGCTTCGTCCTCATGTTGTTTCTACTATAGTAACACAGACGATCATGTCTTTCGTGAGTATTTCACTCCTTTATATGTATTCACATGCTAATCTCCGAGCAGTAGTACGTTTGGCGGGGATGCTTTCATCAATATCCTAGCTGGCAAACAACTTGAAGTTATGGTTGCCATCTTTACTATTCTGTTCCAATGTCACTCACAAATCTTCCTGGCGGTTAGAACCTATCATCTTTATCCCTCATATCTAACATGGGATTAGGCGACGTGATCCCTACAGGACGGTCTTCGCGGCCCCAAGCGCCAACGTCTTGTTTGGACAGCAAGACGGTGTCTTTGCCCAAAAGGTACGCTGGACGATTCGAAAGCTTGTGTGTATATATATACTACGTCTATAATCCTTCCACTTCGACCATGGCAAGATATTGACTCATGTTTTCCCCGCAACACCAAACGCTCCTGCGTCGACCTCGCGGCATCCTTCTGCAAGAAGAGGACAATCATAGTATTCTTGGAGTACCATAAGGGCGATACTCACACTTACTCACAATCACACGCACGCTTATACATATGCTTACACTTATACTCATATATGTATTCATTTCCGAGACAAAGACGAAGAAGAGCCCACTCTCCGGTACTCTGGGCTGTTACCACTGGGAGAAGTATACATTGACCAATTACTGAGCTTTGCGCCCTACCATCGATTGATACGTCTCATTGATATTGAATCAGTTTATTTCATATAAGATGAAAGGAGGATAAGGATAATGGCAGGGACATAAAGATGGTATTGCCAAAAGAATTGACTAAAAGTGATGTATGAGAATTTGGAAAGTCACGCAATACTCGACAACGGATGATTTGGATATTCAGTATCGCTTTGCTAGATATCTTCCATAGTAAAAATTTAGAAATCTAAAAGGTCCAAGTATGAATGATTCTCATGATTCAACGGGAACTTGAGGTCCCTCTCACTTGATCTTCCTGGATGGCCTGGCCTAACACCCAACATACCCCTGCCAAACGGCACCTGCGTCGTTTGTCCAATCCTAAAAGTGACTCCCTTCGATCCAAACTTTTCCCCAAGTTCCTTGATCTGCTCTTTCGGTGGTGCTTCATAAGGGTCCACAGCAACAACACTCAAGTTTGGGAATCGGTATATCTTCTCTGCCATGCCCAATAAATCGCGATGCATCTCTGGCCATGCAAGCACCATTCCTATATGGAGGATGCGTAATGATGAGGGAAGACTGGCCATAAATATTTCAGGGCCGATGTCTCTCATTGACTCGAAGCGTCGTTGTCGCTCTTCTTCATCGTCGAACACAGGTCCGTAGAGTAGAAGTTGCTCTATCTCTAGAATCTCTAGACGCGGGAAGTTTACGAAGCTGGCATCACCTCGCAATGAAGAGTCCCAGCGGAGGAACATGGATACTTGTTCTATGATGTCTTGTGCGCCGCCGGATGTGTGTTCCCATGTCGTGGTGGTGTAGCATAGCCGTCGCAATGACTTTTTAACAGGGACGAGATGATTATGCTGAAGTATCGTATACTTGTCCATGTCGCAGAAATACTCCAAGTCCTCAAGGACTGGGCTGCGTCGAAGGATTTTGGCCAGATTTTCTGGATCTAGGCCATGAAGTGAGAGTCGGCGAAGGCTTGAGAGAGCAGTGTCCCAAGGCTCTGCTCGAAAGCGCTCACGTAAAGGGATATCTGTTCCGCAGTCGGCATCACTGGCTGCTAGTATCTCGAGGTTTTGTGCTTTGGCCAAGACATCCTGCATTTGTTGTATGTGACAGCACTCATCCGGATTCTTCCCCTGGCCGGGTAATACCAGATATTTGAGATTTGGTAGATAGAATGGTGAGTCTCTTATGTACTGTAACCCCTCTGAAGATGATCTGTAGATGAGAAGTTGCTCCACAAATGGTGCAGCCATGATAGAGGCTTCTTGTAGCCACTTTGAGTCAACTTGCTCGTATGAGGGCAAAGCGCGGAATCCAGCGCGTTCACCGGCTTGTCGAAATAGATCCTGCGTAGCTTGGGGGATTTGACGAGCGGTAACCTCTCTTAAAGCAAAGAATGCCAACGCCCGCACATGCTTCGCCAGGTCAGGTCGCTCGAGTAATGTCCGAAGAAACGTCTCCAGAGTCTCAACCTCCCGTAGTCTAGCATCCGTATCAACCCGCCACTCGGGACTACTTGACGGGTCAGACTGTCGCCCTGAGTGATAACAGTGATACAAGATAGGTTGCGCAGTATTGCGAAATCTTCGACATGTACGGCTCAGCCGTGATAATGCCTGCTGGGCCTCGATGGCGTGGTCAATCTCGTCAGGCGGGAGATCGACAACATGTGCATGCTGACAATGCACACATAGATTGCGGCAGATTGCAGTGAAGATCTCCACTGGTAGATCCTCCAGGGAGATACGTCTTCGTTTCCGCCAGAAGAAGGGAACTTCGGCTTGGAAGATTGGTTGGAGAGACCAGAATGATCCTCCATGGAGAATATCCTGGTCCATCCTTGCGACAAGATGCATTATGGGGTGATTATGGTGAGGTTTCGAATGTGTCAGGGACGTGGGTTGTAGATGCTGGTGTAAGATGGAGTTATGCTTGAAGTCGTAGGGCCGGCAGGATGAGTATCTAGATGGCTCAACTTGGACAGTACTGAAGAAACACGGGTATGAGGGGTAATTATAGACGAGAGACTCTTTAAGCTCGAGTGGCCGAAACAATAATAGGAGACCGGTGAACACAATGTAGAAGAGGGAGTGGATCGCGGGATCATCGACTTCCCATCTTACGATAGCGCCTAGCAAACAGGACCCCCTAGAGCGCTGAAGGAACGGGGAAGTTTACTTAAACGTAATAGGTGCAGAGAGATTCTCGGTAGGATCGAGGCTAAAGTTCCTTTGGGTCAAGCCAATCGGTGTATTATGGTTGGTCTTGTCCATCACCTTGACCCTCGTGGGAAACAACCTTCAGGTGCATTATCAAGGATCAAGGACTAGGATCATGCCAGGTGGGTGGCAGAAGAATTGTCCTCTAAAGCTTAGGTTGCCAAAATAAAGTAGCCTAAGAGCGGATCTAAACTGGCATAAAATGACTAAACTATTTCGTCTCTTATGCTCTTAGCGGTCATTTCTTCTGGCACCCTGAGGCATGCCCAGATGTTGTCGTTATACATGGATTCCTTTCTGGCAATATGTGCGTTTTTCCAAGAAGGTGGTAGCTTCGGGCGTACGGGAAAGCTGAGAATGGCTTGGTGTAAGCGATAAGATACAACATCACGTCTGATGTTGATAGTCCATGATATTATAGGGCTCAAGAGGAATGCTGAAGATGATGGTAGAGGAAACAAAACAAACAAGAGTTTGTGTAAAGATCTAGCTGCTGTAGATGTTCAGCAGAGAAAAAGCAAACATGACCATGCTCTTGGAAAGATCAGCTCTAACGATAGATGGTCAAGAAAGCGAAGTATCAGGTCGCTGCAAGTGGACCAGAAAGTGATGAAACTCCACATTCCCACGATTGGAGTGGCCTCATTCTTGATCAGCCAAGCTTCCAACAGAGTAATTAAACCATCCAACTGCGTAGAAGAGCTGACAGGCTCAGGGTCATGGGTTGTAACCTTCGCGTATCGAGTCTTCGCTTCTCCATATCCAGTAATAATTCAGGAACGCGGGCTACGGAACGAGGCCGAGAACCTTGTTAGGCTTTTCAACGTGGGCTGATGTTTTTGATCAATAGAAAGATAAAGCAATTTATTAGACTTTAACGACAATGTTCTGACTCGTGATGGTTGGTGATGGTCTAATATTAGTTATTCAACGTGCTGCACGATCCCGCTGTCATTTAACGCTGGCGTGCTTTTTAGAGTCCTTTTTTTGCTTCGTTTCCAGAATAATCGACACACTGACAGCTGAGAAAAGATGAGCCATCATATTCTGGTTGGAGGAACGTGCACGTGATCTCGCACCGGGTCGCGTCACCTTCCAGGCTACCACTCGCGTCTCACTGGACCCAAGACAATCCCTACCGCGTAAAGCACGTTTGAGGACTGCACTTGAAGGTGGTCACACGAATTGTCAGCCGCTCAACATAAAAAAGATGCCTGAGCTTAGCGGTAAGATTATACTCTGCTGCCTTTGGCGTAGGTCTCACTAACGACCGTAGAGGCGGACACAATCCGCATCCTCGTTGCGACCGACAATCATGTCGGCTACGAAGAACGAGATCCCATCCGCAAGGATGACAGTTGGCAAACTTTTGACGAGATCTTGAATCTTGCCCGCACTGAAGATGTACGAATCTATTGTTCTTTGTTACAATTTCAGCTTCTAACCTGTTAGGTCGACATGGTTCTTCTCGCCGGTGATCTCTTCCACGACAACAAACCCTCCCGAAAGTCCCTTTACCAAGTTATGCGTACTCTCCGACAAAACTGCTTAGGCATGAAGCCTTGTCCGCTGGAGTTTCTTTCCGATGCTGCATCTGTGTTCGAAGGCGCTTTCCCACACGTCAATTACGAAGATCCCGATATCAACGTTTCGATTCCTGTCTTCTCCATCCACGGCAATCACGACGATCCTTCCGGTGAAGGCAACTTTTGTTCACTCGATTTATTACAAGCAAGTGGATTGCTGAACTACTACGGCCGAGTGCCTGAGGCGGACAATATCGAGGCCAAGCCAATTCTACTACAGAAGGGTCTTACAAAACTGGCACTGTTTGGAATAAGCAATGTTCGAGACGAGCGAATGTTTCGAACTTTTCGAGATCACAAAGTCAAGTGGTTCCGACCAGGCGCTCAAATGGGTGACTGGTTTAATCTCTTGGCTGTTCACCAGAATCACCACGCACATACAGCCACATCCTATCTCCCTGAGAATGTCTTACCAGATTGGTTGGATCTGGTGGTTTGGGGTCACGAACACGAATGTTTAATCGATCCTACACAGAACCCCGAGACAGGCTTCCATGTTATGCAACCTGGTTCCTCGGTCGCAACTTCATTGGTGCCTGGTGAGGCTGTCCAGAAGCATGTCGCTATTGTAAGTGTGACAGGCAAGGACTTCAAGGTTGACAAGCTTCCACTCAAGAGCGTACGCCCATTTGTCACACGGGAACTCAATCTTGCCCAAGATAAACGGTTCAAGGGTCTTGACAAAAAGAAGGACAACCGTCAAGAGGTGACCCGCAGATTGATGGAAGTAGTCGAGGAGATGATTGAAGAGGCCAATGCAGACTGGGAGGCGATTCAAACAGACGAAGAAGCTCTAGAGGAACGACCCCTCCCACTGATCCGTCTCAAGGTGGAGTACACAGCACAAGATGGTGGTCAGTTCGAGATCGAGAACCCTCAGAGATTCTCTAATCGATTCGTCGGCAAAGTGGCTAACACGAATGATGTGGTCTACTTTTACCGCAAAAAGACATCACAGCGTAAGTTATCCCAGTGGTCAATTACAAACTTGACTAACGCATCACAGGCAAGACAAACGCTGCCAACCCAACGGAAGCTCTTGAGGCGCTTGAAGGTGCTGACGACATGGTCAAGGTCGAGAATTTGGTTCAAGACTTTTTATCAGCACAGTCGCTCAAGGTCCTGCCCCAAGGACCTTTTGGTGATGCCGTGACCCAGTTCGTGACAAAGGATGACAAGCATGCGATGGAACTATTCGTGTCAGAACACCTAACAGGCCAGGTACGATCCATGTTGGGTCTCGAATCAGACGATGAGGATCTGAACAGCGCCATGGACATTTACCGCACAAGAATTGAGCAGCAACAGGCTAGTGGCGCAAACGTTGCTCCAACAGAGAGAAAGAGAGTTCTCAAGCCCAAGCCTGCAACCTGGGACAGCGATTTTGATGGCGCTTGGGAAGAGGAGGCAGATGCCTGGACATATGAGGATGAGCAACAGGCTGAAAACACGCCCGCACCCGCGCCCGCCCCTGCTAAGAAGACAGCACGAGGAAAGGGGAAGGCAGCGCAACAAGACGCAGACTTGATGGATGAAGACGAACCACCTGCCAAAAAACCAGCAGCCAAACGAGCAACGCGCACTACAAAAGCAGCACCGGCCAAGAAGGCACCCGCAAAAGGTCGAGGCCGTAAGGCATTTGTGAGTAGTGAGGAAGAGGAAGAAGAGGAGGATGTGGTAATGGAATCAGAAGATGAACCAGCTCCTCCACCGCCAAAGACGCGACGAGCTGCTGCAACGAAGAGCACTGCCAAAACTCCTGCAAAGACTCCGGCTGCCAAACCAGCAGCTAAGAGCACACGACAGACCAAGTTGAACTTTTCACAATCTCAGAAGAGCGGTACACAGAGTAAAGCGGTTGAGATTAGCGACGATGAGATTTCAGATGATGATGCATTTGAGCCAGCGCCGGCTCCAGCACCCCGTACTCGCAGGAGATAGATGACTGTGCAAAAGGGATACCCACATGAGTATGGAAGACGATGAAAAAGTACAGAGATTTCACGATGAATTGAGCGAAGCAGGCACTTTAATGACCAATCATTATACATATCTTCTTGATCTGACTCCCACAGTCCAACATCGCCTCTGCTTTCGGAGCCGGAGCCGAAGCCGAAGCTATAGAGACAAGCTGCGGGCCGCAGATTGCGGGGTAGGATTTCCGTGTTAGTCTAGCTCCTTGGCTTGCTCACGTCTTATTCAGCTCAAGTGAACATTTGACTTACAAATAAGATGGAAAAGAGGCGCCGAGACTTCCGCTAGGTGAAGCATAAGGTTAATGGTAGTGATCGACTGTAGTAATGGCTCAATTGGTTGAATTGACTGCCCCGCTCGTTGCCATCTCGTAACATAGCATAACATAACTCTAACTACTCATCTTCTCTTATTAGTCCACTCGCCTAATCTTGTATATAAGTGCGCTGACCCAGCTTATATTCATACGATCTCTGTACTCCTCAGCTCAAGAACCAATACAATGGCCGCAGCTGGTCACATCCGTCTGGGAACTGCCTCCCCCGGCCCTCCCTCCTCCTCATCCGAGACAATAGCCCTCATCGACACCATCGCCCAACGCGCCGCTTCCTCAAAGATCGATATCCTCCTCCTCCCCGAAGCCTTCATCGGCGGCTACCCCCGCGGTAGCTCTTTCGGTTGCGTAATCGGCGACCGCAGCGCCGCAGGTCGCGAAGAGTTCGCTCGCTACTTCGACAATGCCATTGACCTTGGCGATACTGTTGGACCGGCTGGTGGTGGTGCGGGTGTTAAGTGGGTGAAGAGGCAGCTTGGTGAGGAGGATGAGGTTCGTGGGGATGGATCAAGGGATGAGTTGGAGCGCATTGCGAGAGATACGGGTGTTTTTGTTGTTGTGGGCTGTATTGAGAAGGCCGGCGGGAGCTTATATTGCTCTGTGGTTTATGTTTGTCCTAAGGAGGGTATGCTTGGAAAGCGTCGCAAAGTACTCCCCGTACGTCCTCTCTTCTTAACCTTACTTGATGCTATTGACTAATGTTTTTCTAGACCGGCACTGAGCGCCTCGTCTGGTCACAGGGCTCACCGAGCACCCTCCGCGCGGTAACGACCACCATTCGCGGCATTCGCATCAACCTCGCCGCTGCGATTTGCTGGGAAAGCTACATGCCTCTCCTACGACAGAGTCTCTACTCGCAGAACATCAACTTGTATCTCGCGCCTACAGCTGATAACCGCGATGCATGGTTGAGTGTGATGCGCACTGTTGGTGTGGAGGGACGATGCTTCGTTGTTAGCAGTAACATGTGCATCCCGAAAGGCTCGCCTGCTGAGACAACTGAGACAAATGGCAATGGAAATGTTCCTGCTGCTCGAGAACGACGAGGGTCATGTCTCACGGAGGAGGGATTCGAGATTGCCCTTCCGAAATCGCCTTCTCAGTCACGTCGTCGCAGAAAGTCTGTGTTTGACGAGGATGGAAATGAGATTGTTCTTGGATGCGAAGACGATGGTGAAGCACCTGCGCCTGCTAAACGACCACAACTTGCCTCTCTGAAGGAAAGCAACAAGACTGAAGTCAACAGGGCTGACTACGTCTCGGCTGGTGGTTCATCTATCGTATCACCTTTCGGAGATGTCATTGCCGGACCGCAGTGGGGAGACCCTGACGGTTTGATCTACGCCGATGTGGATTTCCGCGATTGTATCAGAGGACGACTGGATCTTGACACAGCAGGAAGCTACTCGCGAAACGATTCGTTCAAGTTGAGTGTTGAAGGGCTGAACTTGGATCCTCTGCCTTATTAGTTAACAAATAGTTGTATCAGATTGTAATGCCATAACGCCTGTGGGAGTTCCCATGCTACTCCAAGTCTATGAATATCCTAACGCCTCGCCGTGAAACAGAATGTTATCGTTACTTGGACTCATCACCAGGCGGCGTCTGTCGCCTTTGCTCCTCCATCACCTTCCGCTCCGTCTCAACCTGTTTCCGCTGCCTCTCAAGAGCAGCCTGCGCAAGGACTTCTCTCCTGCTCATCCCAGCACTAGGATTGCCCGTCTTTGTACCACCCAATACAAACTCGCCACCCGTCCAACCGCCGAAATCCTCAGGATAATCCTCCTCATCGTCGCCAGTCCCAGAAACAGTATATCGTGACGTCTCACCAATCGTATGTCCGCCAGATTTCCAATCCGCAGCATCAACCTCCCGCTCGATCTGATGACACAAGTCCCAGAAGTTCCTGTCGTGCGGACCGTGGATGTTGTGCGCCAGTTCGTGGCATAGCGTTTTGCGAATGGTTTTGTAATCGCGATACCCATCGTACGCATCGGTTCGTAAGCGCAGTTCGATCACCTCGCCCTTATTGCGGTTCAAGCCCAAGATTCGACTTGTTCCCTCGTGTGTTTCCTGCGTGTATGAAAGAGGTTCCATCTCTGTAAGGAGTCCGACGGTGTATTTGTGCTTCAGCATCGCGGCGCGAATACCGGGGTCTTCTTTGAGGCGCATGAGGAGTTTCTGACTGCGCTCTGGATTTGGGAGACCAGCTAGCGGTTTAACCTGGAGGAATGTATACTGCGACTCTTCTGGCTTTCGACGGGTGATCGGCTGTCGTGCTTTACTCCTCTGCGCCATTCTCGCGGCATTGCGCTTGGCCACGCGCTCCGCCATATCCTGAACCTGCTGTATTTCTGCGGCCGGCGAACCCATGAGGGTCAAGGGTTTGCCCTTCAGGTCTGTGAGAGGCATATCGGGGTTCTTGAAGGGCGCTTTGAGGAGAGGAGTTTTCGGGGCGATGATCTTTTGGTTTGCGACGGGAACATCGAGGCTCGCTTCGATTTCGTTGAAGAGGTCTGTGACGGTCGCATCTTCGGGGAAGGAGAATTCGTAGGTTACTTTCTTGTGGGTTATGGAGAGCGTGAGCCACTGCTGCTGCTCGTTGTCGGACATGTTTGTACAGCAGCGGAGTGGCGATGGGTTCTTTAGGCTGGTTATGGTCACGGTTTATGCCAATGGCAGAAAATCAGATAAAATGTGGTAAGTATTAATTTGAAGAGGTATGCGATAAGAAAGATAAGAATTGTATATGGGAGTAGAGGTTATTATATGGTTCGGATATTGTAAGCAAGAAGGTGATGGATAGATAGTATGGTCGCAGGTGATACTATCGTGTTCGGACATGTTCGGTGTTCTGCTTTGTAATACGTCACTGCCACTGCCTGGACGCCACTTTTTAGCAGGCGATCTATTTTGGTGGACAGTGATTATTCATTCATTAGGTACCTATTGTACAAGATCGGATATACTATAGAAAAGTCATGGAAATCTTGGCGAATACCGATAAGTCTGTTTAATCAGATATTGTTATTTTATTCGAGATCAATCGATAAGTCCAACTGAATATCATGTTTGTGTAAGCAGTTTATAATATGCGCGCGCATGAATTGGCCAACTTTGCTGGCTTACATAGCATGACTGTCATCACTCTACCTCAATCTACGATGTGCAACAAATAGTCAGTCATCTTGATCACTTAGATCAGTTCCAATATTTACTTCTAATAATGAAGGGGCATCCTTCAATGTACATGTTCGAGTTAATAGCAGCTACAAACCACCATCAGAATAGTTGTGATTGACAATAAAATTACCCTAAACCGCTCCTCCATTGAGTGTCTGAGCGTAAACCTCGCCACCACAACAAAACCCAATCTTATCAATCACCAGATCCAAGATGATCACAACCCGCAATAGGATCTTAATTCAGTTTCGGTTGGCTCGCTTGTTAAATCGTCAAACGAAGCACGACCCAAATATTGGGAATGTTATGTGCCACAGGGAACCACTTACACGGACCAGGGACCAGGTCACAGAGCCTCATCACATCACCTCACCAGCCTCACCGTAGGTAGATCTCCCGTCAAAGCGCAAAAGACGTTAAGATCTACTAAGAGGATCCGACCCGATCGTGGTTCCCTCTTTTAGCCTCCTTTTTAACCGCCCGCACGGGTTGCAACTGAGACAAGACGGACTCTCAAGCTAGGGTAGGGCCAAAGTTTAAGTACGGTAAGACTCCAGATCCAAATCTTATGTCCTCACCCGAAGTGTCACGTATCACATTGTGATGCTGTCAAAAAACTTAAAAATGATGACTGTTTATTTGATACAGAAGATAGATAATAACAAAAATGAGAGAAGCCGTTACTTCATTTCATTGCATTGCCCAAACGCCGTCAAGATATAGATAGACATATATATAACAGATTTCGTCCGTTTCTTTCGTCGCCTCGATTATATAATAATAATAATTGTAGCAAAATCATGCTCCTTCCCTGTCGTTACATGTCACTATTGGCTATGCACTTGTCAGATGAGAGGGCGGACGATAAAACAAAAGGGGGTCCGCAACTAGGTGTAGGGGGGAGGATGGGGGAGGGGGGACTTGTAACTTACAGTAGAGCCAATGTGAGATCACCGTGGATTCTCGCCTTGAGTTCGATTTCGATTTCGAGGTTGAGTTCGAGGTGCAGACTGAGAGCATCGCTCTTACCACCGCCACCGCTCTCCTGTTGCTGTTGCTGCTGCATCTGTTGCTGTTGTTGTTGCTGTTGCATCTGCTGCTGTTGACGCTGCTGCTGCTGCATCTGCTTGTTCTTATCGTCGCTCTTGGAAAACTGCTTTCGGCCCTCATCGTCAGATTCTTCGTCGAGCCAGGCTGGGCGTCGACGTCTTACATCACCGGCCTTTGCGTTTCCTCGTTTGCCGCCTCGTTCTTGCTGCTGAGGTGGAGTAGCGGGTTCATTCTCATCCTCGGACTCGGACTCTGACTCGTCTTCAGAGTCTTCTTCCTCTGAGTCTTCTTCGGAGTCGTCCTCGGAGTCGAAGTCGTCATCATCGTCATCTTCAGACTCGCTCTCGCTCTCCTCCTGCTTGACGGGCTGCTTCTTCTTCTGCTGCTGCTGGGGCTTAGCCTCTTCGGTCTTGTTGTCGGCTTCAGCCTTTGCCTGCTCTGGCTTGGAGTCGGCGGCGTCTTCCTCCTTCTTTACCTCCTCGGGCTTCTTGTCCTCGGCCTCGGCCTTGGCTTGCTCAGGCTTAGACTCTTCAGGCTTCGAATCCTCAGGCTTAGCTTGCTCGGGCTCCTTGGACTCTTTGGGCTTTGCGTCTTCAGGCTTAGATTCTTGAGACTGGTCCTGCTCGGGCTTTGACTCCTCAGACTTTGACTCTTGGTCTTGCTCGGGCTTCTGCTCGTTGTCTTCGGGTGTCTCAGCCTTTGCGTTCTCCTCAGTATCGGGCTTGGATTCATCCTTGTTGGAGTCGTCCTTGGACTCAGACTCGTTTTGGCCTTGCTGCTGTTGACCTTCCTGGTTCTGGTCCTGTCCTTGTTGCTGGTCGTTGTTGTCGTCGCCCTGCTGACCGAAGGGGTTGTTGTTGTCGTTGTTATCGTTGTTCTCGTTACCCTGCCCAAACTGGTTCTGGGTAGAGTCCTTCTGCTGCTCGTCCTAGAGGACATTTAATTCCCGATCGGATACTTACTTGTAGTGCTAAAACTTACCTGTTGAGTTGACATGGTGACTGATGTTTTAGATTGTTGCGCTTAGGTGGATAGTGTCGTGAGTGGTTTGGATTGGTTTCAAAAAAAGACAATGGCTTATAATGCTATGCTTGCTGATAATTAATGAAAATAGTTTCTTTACTAAAACTAAAACTAAAGGATTCTGCGCATGAGATAGTTTTTGAGATTTAAGATGTTGCAGCACAGCAAAAACCTGTTGACGAGGCTTGACTGACGCAATAAGTGTCATCCCATCCGACCTCAACCCCCATGTCGAACCGGTTTCTACTGTACTGTAACTACAGGCTGGCCAGGCACTGGGGGAGGGGAGACACGGCAAGTCGTAACCGCCTGGAGAAGAAGTCAAGTATCAAGTCAAGGTGACGTAAAAAAATGGCATCCAATGCAGACCCTGGCCTTATGACGTTGTCACTCCCTCAGACTGAAATGGTGGTTGCAGGGATTATTATATTATCGTGTGGCTGGTGTAAGAAGAAACTGGGTCCTGATTCTACAAAGTGGACTCTCTACTCATGCAGCGAGTTTCTGCTGTCAAACAAACCATCACATACCTAATTTACAGCGCCGAAAAAAAAAACAAGAACAAGAGCAACCATGGTTATCGGATTACTCGCCATCGCGGCTATCCCGACCGTTACAGGCGTGGGTAACGCAGTGAGCGCCCAGAAGAGACAGAATGAGAGCATGAGCAAAGAACAGGAAAAGTTTCACTTGACGTATATGCTACGACAGAATGGAAGAATAGAAGAGGTTGGACAAGGAGTTTTGGTTGACAAGAAGGTGAGTTCCTATTCTCTTCGCGAAAGTCACTTCAAAACTGATCACCCTCAAGATGTATCTCAACCTCTCAGACGCACCAGTTCAAGGCTACAGATTCCTAGGATGGTTTTTCAAGTACCCAAGTGAAGAAGGACACCTGGGGCTGGTGAGCATGGTGTCTGACGACCCTCCAGCGCTGAACTGGATATTCGTGGACAAGGACACGCACATGGTGACCTTCGGTGGGAAGAAGGACACCATCGGCCACGTCATAGGACCCTGGGGCTGGACAGCAGATGAGAAATTCCTGACACTACAGGGCGACCATGATTCGTTTGTGGCGGTGCGAGACGACGAAGGGAAATGGTCTGTCTACTGGGACCCGGAGGGTGATATAGAGGATGAGATTGATGATGATGAGAGATGTCAGCCAGTTAGGCTTCGAAGAAGACCGCAGCTTGGCATGGAAAGCAGCTATGTTAAGAAGTGATTTACAGTAAAGTGTCGGTAATAATAAGAGAATAATGACCCAACTAATAAGAGAAGAGGCTGGGGCACAAGTCCGGGGCTGTCAAAATGCACTGTAGGTCTGGAGTTGGAGGGCAGTTGGAGGGCTGCAACAAGTAAGGTCATGGACAGGACATGGCTAAAGTGGGTAGGTCTGGGCAAGGGTATCTGACTGGATTCGCATCTCGATCATGACCTCATGGGGGTCCAAATCCTGTTATGAGGTTTCGAGTGCAGAAGGGTAGTCCAAACTTATATCACCTTGGCTACTCTAATTTCTAGACTCAATTTCTTAGTGACAGACAACCCACCACTTGTACTCAAACAGCTAATACATTTCAACTTAACTTGAATCTTTCTATCCTTTACCAGCCAGCGAATATCCATTCATCATGTCTTCTATGGAAAAGGATCGCGTCGAGTCTGACGACCAGACCATGTCCAGCGAGGAAGCTCCCCGACGAGAGAAGCGCAGCAAGAAGAAGAGCAGCAAGTCTTCCCGTCGTCAAGGCGGCGGCCAGCAGCAGCAGCAAGGCGGAGGTGGTTCAGGACCTCTGGACCAGCTCCCTCTCGCCGGTGACCTTGGTAACTCAGTCGGCGGCGTCACAGACGGAGTGACCAACACTCTGGGCGGCGTCACGGGTGGCCTTGGAGGTCTCACCGGTCAGTCGGGCGGCGGCGGTGGTGGTGATGCCGGCAAGGACACTCTCCGACTCCGTCTAGATCTCAACCTCGACATTGAGATTCAGCTCAAGGCTCGTATTCACGGTGACCTAGAACTCTCTCTACTGTACGTATTTCCTCCTCTCATTCTCCTTTATTTCCCCTCCAATCTGTGGCCGTTGTATCTTACTTGGCTTGCAAATCTCCAGAACGGGATAACCGCCGAGATATAACTCTTGTATATCTTGTTGAGAAGAAGCAGAGGCTAATAATTGCTTTGCGCTGTGCAGAAACTAAGAAGCTATGTTATGTATGTACATGCCGTACTACTACTGGCTTGCTTATCGTTTATATCTTGTTCATGTTCATGTCATGATGGTACCCATGTAATTGTTATGTTACCTACTGTTACTGCTACGACAGTAGTGGTAGCTTGATCAACAAACGGCGGCGCAACATGGTGTTTTATAAATAATGATGGTTTTTCTTTTATGTTTTGGGGGAAGGATAAATATACAACTGCTACTATACTATACTATGCGATACGATACTACTACAATCACATATCATTATTCTCGACAACATGAAGTCCACTCCTTGCAGAATTTCTATGATTCAAAAGTGACGAAAGTATCATATCATGACAAGCAAATGATACGACATTAGATCCATGGCATTCCAGGATCATGGATGGCGGTTCTAATTCCCGAAACTCTACTGTAGACTATACTGTAGCTCGGGCACGTCAGATTGCAGTAGAGACAAGCCACAAAACGAGAATGGAGAATGCCACGCAAGCCACCGTCACTTGTTGTTAGCTTCCACCCATTTCAAGTTTAGTGGCCAGTTTCAAAAAGCCGTTGTTACCAGCACCAGCACCAGGAACCAAGCTTTCAACTTAGTTTTACACCATTAGTCTTGGTCTAGACGGAGGGTTCCGTTAGAAGAAAAAAGCTTGGTCAAGGAGATAAAAAAAGAGGATGAGAAACAGGGACTCTGGTCTTCCCACCAATTAGAATGTCTAGCCAAACAATTGCCAGGGTTCAATGCCTTGTCTCATCTTGTTTACAATCCCTGCTAGTTTCTCTATTCACCCCGAAGTTCCCGCGATCGCGATGAGCGCTGACGATCAGAGATTGTCCTCTTTTTAGTTGCTGTAGAGTAGTATTCCAATTATGCGGCTCTCTGTCTCTGTAACACTTTAGCCATCAGTGTTGCGCGTTCATACAGTGGGAAGAGGCTCTAGACTCTCTAGGCCAGGGTGTAAAATAAGGGGACTCCTTTCCCCTCTCTTTTCTCATCTGGGTCGGGTCCTGTCAGTCGAGACTAGGCTTTTCCCTAGGCCCAAGACAGAAGCTAACCTTGGGCTCTGAGGACAAGCTAAACGAGGGTCGGGTTTTCCAAGTTTATGTATCTTATCTGTCGTCATGTCCCCGCACAATCCCATCCCATTCCATAGCTCGAGCCACACTCACAGCAGCCCAGCACACAGCCCAGCTCCTCACAGTGGCAGTGACTCTTACTCTCTCTAATTACCATCTCCATTCCCTCTAGAACTAGACCCGACCCCCAAGAGGAGAAGGTCCAGGTTCAGTCCCTGCCAGGATCAGCAACAGCCGCAGGAGTCGCCACAACAGAACCACCCACGCCTACAGTTACAGAGGCAGAGAGGAGAAAAGCACCAGCCTCACTATCAAAATGTCAAATCACTCATCCTCTACCCCTGGTGGCGATCCTTACCACAGCACTTACGAGGTCAACGTCCCAGTCCGCAACGGACGAACCTCATCACCAAAAGTTGAGAACCCAGAGATCCGCATCCCCAGGATAAAGCCAGTCTCGGATACCAGCAGTGGTGCCAGCACAGACCAGCAGAAGCAGCAGCAGCAAGAAGGAGGGGACTCTTCAGCTCACTCAACAATGCCTCAGCCACAAAACCAGGAACTCCAGAAACTAGCTGCTGGTCTTGAAGGCAAATACGTCGACGAGTTCGGCAACATCCTCGACTGGGATGGCACCGTCCTCGGTCGAGTACAGGGCGACCTACCTTCCATGGTAGGGCGACCAGTCACGGCAGACGGTCAAGTTCTCGACGAGGACGGTGAAGTGGCTGGTCAAGTATGCGACAACTACATTGAACCTGAGCCTCCAAAACTCAAGCCCCTGGCAGCAGGAGGACTCAAAGTCGATGATGAAGGCAACATCTATGATGACCAAGGAAACAAGATTGGCAAGCTCGACCAGCCGATAAAAGACGGAGCCGACAAAGTTTCCGAGAACAACAGCAGCATCAGCCCGAGACCTAGCGATCAAAAGCAGGGACAAGGTCAAGGTCAAAGTCAACAGGGCCAGGGTGGTGGAAATGCCGGCACCGCCAACGATGGCGCTCCTAAGCCGCCGAGGCCTGACGAGTTGTTCCTGGATGTCAAGTCGACGTACGATGGAATTCAGCTCACTATCAAGATTCCTACCGTATTCAACAGCACCATGATGCGAGAGACCAAGAGCAGCGGCAGCCAGACGACAGAGACAGCAGCTGGATCAAGTAGTGATAATCGATAAGTAATCTTTTTTGGCGCGTTTCACAATTGTCCGACCCATACCCATGTAAGTGACTATGTAAGTCAGTAAGCCAAGACCCGGTCCAACCAGCCCAATGCAAGTGCAGCCAGGCAAATCATATGAATCATATGCATCTATTCGTATGAGTGAAAGTGGCTCTCTCTTTCTCTCTCTTGTTCTTGTTACTCCTCACTCCTCTCATCATCCTTTCTTTCATTGTTCCGTTTCTAAACGCCCCTCCACCCCGTACCCTACCTGGCCTCGGAATAAGTAAACCTCATGGGGTAACCCCTCCCCGTTGATTTACATTCACGCTAGATTAGTTCATCATTCACTCATTCTCACCTTTTGATCGTGTACCTATTCCCACCTGCCCTTCTTGCAGCTAGGACTTACGCCACACATACAGTAGCTTACACTTGTACCTTGTTCCGACCTACATGCCTTCTACACGTGAAGTCCGCGCAACCATCTACATTTCCCATCTGCCAAAGCTGCACCAGTCCAGTTTTCCCATCTCGATCCAAACCTTGAATGTGCAAGATCGTCTGCAACTCTGCATCAAGTGTGGCATCCTCCACCCCGCAAGCCTGTTTTGCTTCCCAACCCGTTCCTCATTATCGTCGGGACGAGTCTGGACCAGGGAAGAGGGATTCAGGCAAGCAGCCTCATCCTTGTGGCTTGCACAGCTTGGGAGCTTCCCTTATTGCTTCTTGCGCGCCTAATCCATGCTGTGAGGAGCTCCTTATAACGTCATATAACAGCTCTCGCCACACCATCCCGCACCTCCAATCTCCATCATGACGTGTGGCTGTTGCAGCTTCTGTTCGACAACAGGTGCGGCGCAGGTAATCATAGGAGGATAGGCTGATACGGGTGGTGTTCACACTGACGTTGTGATTGCTAATTGACGTGATTGAAAGAAGCTGGAGTGGTTGCTGTAAAACTTGTTTTGCATGAGCTGTGTGTCGGTATAAGTAGTTGGAGCTGCGTGGTGGTTGCAGCTCTCAGTATCAATTCATCTCATAATTTGGCCAACTTACAAAAGCTAATAATCAACAACACTATACCTATTCCCAACTAACACAAGGATACCCCTCAAATCCATCTCTTATCTGAAAGATACCCTTTTGTTTTTATCTCGAAGGAGTTGAAGAAGAAGACGACCAATTTCTTTACACACCACCATTATCATCATGTCTGAGACTAAGGATCCCTCTTCCCAAGTTCAAGACACAACAAAAGATACTGCTTCTAACGAGCAGCAATCCGGTGCGTTTGGCAGTCCCCAGCGAAGTTTATCGCTTATCGTCCCCATTGCAGTCAACTATGACCAGTCAGTCCCTCGGAGTGGTGTTGTGAATGATTCCGGTGATATCCTGGACGACGCTGGCAAAACTGTTGGCAAGGTCGCCGACACCGATAACCTCAAGAACCTCGTAGGCAACACCGTTAACACCGCTGGCGAGGTTGTCGACTCCTCAGGCGATGTCCTCGGCAAGACTCTGCCCATAGGACAAGGAAAGCCCGAGGAGGACGAGGATTCTCACGACGAGGAGAAGAGCGAATACACAACCCAATCCAAGGACAAGAAGTCTGGCGGTTTGGGAGACGCAGTCGGCAGCGTTACTGGCGCTGTTGGAGACACCGTTGGAGGAGTCACAGGAGCTGTTGGCGACACAGCTAAGGGTGCCACCGACACCGTCGGTAACACTGTTGGCGGTCCAGCCAAGGACGCCACAGATGCTGTTGGCGATACTGCCAAGGGTGCTACCGACACCGTTGGCGACACAACCAAGGGTGCTACCGATGCTGCTGGCGGCCTTACTTCAGATGCTACATCACAAGCAACCGACACCAAGACACCCGCAGAAACCCCCAAGGCACCTGAGGTCAAGGACGAAGAGTCTGATGTCAAGTCCGAGGTTACAGACCAGAAGGACGACATCAAGCTTGAGGACCGCGAAGCACCTGCCGAGACTGACGACAAGCTCAATGAGGTCGCTCCCGAGTCCGAGGAGGCTAAGGAAGCCACCAAGGATGCTTCTGAGGAGGCCAAGGACATTCCCGAAGAGGCCAAGGAGGATGTCAAGTCCAAGGTCGACGAGCAAGACGCTCCCAAGCCTGAAGACGTTGAGGACAAGCTCCAGGAGAAGACTGAGGGTGCTAAGGACGAGGCTCAGTCTGAGGTTCCTGAGGGTGACGTTGCTAAGACTGAGGCTCCTGTCGACGAGGCCGACAAGTCTAAGGCCCCTGGAGATGACCTGAAGTCTGTTGCCCCTGGTGAGGAGGCTGCTGGCACCGATGAGGTCCAGGACAAGGCCGCCCAGGGCGAGGAAGCTGCTCAGGACAAGGTCGCTGAAGGCGAGCAGGCTGCTGAAGATCTCCCCGAAGACGCCAAGAGCAAGGCCGCTGAGGGCGAAGAAGCCACTGAAGGCAAGGTTGCCGAAGGCGAGGAAGTCGCTGGCGACGTCGCCGATGAGGCCAAGGACAAGGCCGCGGAGGGTGAGGAGGTCGCTGAGGACAAGGCTGCTGAAGGTGAGGAAGCTGCCAAGGAGCCTCTCGACTTCTCCCTCCTCAAGGGCACCACCGTCGACAAGGAGGGCAACCTCGTCAACTCCAAGGGTGACAAGATTGGCAAGGTTGTTGAAGGTGAGCTCAAGCAGCTCATCGGCCTCAGCTGCGACGACCAAGGTCAGATCTGGGACAAGACTGGCAAGCAGCTTGGCAAGGCCGAGCCCATCCCTGAGTGGGACCGTGAGCAGAAGGACTTCTCCATTCTCAAGGGCACTACTGTCGATAAGGAGGGTAACCTTGTGAACGACAAGGGCCACCTCATCGGACGTGTCATTGAGGGTGAGATCAAGCAGCTCATCGGTCTCTCTGCCGACGACCAAGGCACCATCTGGGACCGTACCGGCAAGCAAGTCGGTAAGGCCGAGCCTCTCCCTGAATGGGAGCGTGGTGAGCACAAGGATTACAGCATCCTGAAGGGTATGACTGTTGACAAGAACGGTATGCTTGTCAACGAGAAGGGTCACCTCTTCGGTAAGGTTGTCGAGGGCGAGATCAAGCAACTTATTGGTCTCTCTTCCGACGACCAGGGAACCATCTGGGACCGCACTGGTAAGGCCGCTGGTAAGGCTGAGCCCCTTCCCGAGTGGGAGCGCGGTGAGCAGAAGGACTTCTCTATCCTGAAGGGTGCTACTGTCGACAAGGAGGGTAACCTCAACAGCGAGAAGGGCGACACCATCGGTAAGGTCACTGAGGGCGAGATCAAGCAGCTCGTTGGCCTCAAGTCCGACGAGAACGGCAAGATCTGGCGAGACGGCAAGGTCGTCGGCCAGGCTGAGCCTCTTGCTGAGTGGGACCGCGTCCAGAAGAAGGACCGATCCATCCTCAAGGGTACCAAGGTCAACAAGGTCGGCAAGCTTGTCGACGCCAACGGTACCGTTCTCGGTAAGGTTGTCGAGGGTGACCTGAAGGAGCTCCTCGGCAAGCGCGCTGATGAGAACGGTGACATCTGGAACGACTCCGGAGAGGTCATCGGCAAGGGTGAGCCCGTCTCTGTCTCCGAGCGTGAGGAGAAGTCCTCCGCTCCCTTCGAGAACTTCCCTGGTGCTACCGTCGAGTCTGACGGCCGTGTCATGTACCAGGGCGAGCAAGTTGGTGAGGTTATTGAGGGTAACCCCAAGGAGCTCAAGGGCAGCGAGGTCGACGAGGATGGTGACATTCTCGACCGCCGTGGTAACACTGTCGGTAAGGCCAAGCGCTGGGAAGCTCCCGAGGCTGAGGAGGAGAAGCCCGTCGACAATTCTGCTCTCGCCGGCAAGCGTGTCAACAAGGCCGGTAACCTCGTCAGCGAGTCTGGTGAGATCTACGGTCGTGTCGTCGAGGGTGATGTCCAGAAGCTTGTCGGACGCATGTCTGACCGCGATGGAAACATCCGAAGCGAGTCTGGAGACATCATTGGCAAGGCCGAGCTTGTCTCTGAGGGCGAGCGTGGTGGCAAGAAGGATGGTCCTTTCGCCGAGCTCAAGAACTGCACCGTCTCCAAGGACGGTAAGGTTGTGAACCAGGCTGGCGAGACTGTTGGCCGACTTGTCAGTGGTGATGCTAAGGCTCTTGTCGGTCGCTCTGTTGATGACGATGGCGAGATCGTTGACTCCAACGGTAACGTCATTGGCAAGGCCGAGCGCTGGGAGGAACCTGAGAAGGAGAAGTCTCACAACCCTCTCGCTGGCCGCAAGGTGAACCGCGAGGGCAACGTTGTCGATGCTGATGGCAACATCATTGGCAAGCTCACCAGCGGTGAGATCGTCGACTGCCAGGGTAAGGAGGTTGACGAGGATGGTGACGTCTTCAACCAGAAGGGCACCGTTGTTGGCCATGTGACCCTTCTTGAGGATATCCCCAAGGAGGAGGAGGAGCCTGAGCCCGAGGGTGAGACTGAGGAGGAGCGCCTCAAGCGCGAGCAAGCTGAGGAGGAAATCAAGAACGAGAAGGACGAGGCTGAGAAGAACAAGAAGCTTGCTCAGCAGCTCTCCTACCAGATCGAGCAAACTCTTGAGCGCCTTCGACCCATCTGCAAGTCCATCAACGACAAGATCAGTGCTGCTGAGGCTCAGAAGCCTGAGGACCGTGATGAGGAGGAACTTGTCCGTCAGGTCAAGCCTCTGATTGAGGATGGTGGTAAGCTTCTCACCGAGACCAACGGTATTATCCGTGGTCTTGACCCTGATGGTCGCATTTCTCGCAACGCCAAGCAGAAGACTTCTGCGGGTGAGGCTACTCCTGAAGAGGCTCACCTCGCCAACCTTCTCAAGGAGCTCTCTACTGAGATCCAGACTTGTATCGATGAGAGCAAGCGCAAGCTTGAGGGTATGCCTCACGCCAAGAAGGAGATCAACCCTCTCTGGGGTCTCCTGGCTGAGCCTCTCGCCCAGATCGTTGCTGCCGTCGGTCTCTTGCTCAGCGGTGTCCTTGGACTCGTTGGCAAGATTCTCGGCCCCATCCTTGGCCCTCTGGTAAGTTTCAATCATTCATCTAATAATTTGATCATCTTGCTAACAATATCTCTAGCTGAATGGTCTTGGTCTTGGTGGCCTCCTTGACGGTCTTCTCGGTGGACTTGGTCTCAAGAAGATCCTCGGAAGCCTTGGTCTCGGTGACGTGGTTGGCACTGTCACCGGTAAAAAGAATTAAGGGAAGATTGATTGAGGGGATCCTATAATGAATTGTATCTTTGGGAATGTAATTATGTATTTTGCTTTTAGCTAGGAGTTTTGTTAGCTTTATGAATTACGAACAAGTTAGGCCAATAATGATGCTCTCTGAAATGAGGTGGAGTTTGTTTGTGATATGTCTGTTTGCGGCTTAGTAGGCCTGCTGCTGAGTCAGCGCCCAAATTTCCGAGTACAAATTTTCGACTTTTTCGTCCACAAGCTTCAAGCTTTTCATCTCATCAACAAACAACCATGACCAGCTTGCTTCTGGCGTGGCCTTTTTGAACGATGCAACGATGCGTCTCTTCCTCATTCGGCATGGAGAGACAGTCGACAACGTCGCAAACCTCTATGCCGGCTCACGCGACTCAGCCTTGACTGCCCATGGTGTTATGCAAGCTCAACGGCTAGCATCACACCTCACTGAGCATGTCACTATTGATCGCATCTTCTCGTCAAACCTCGGTCGCGCGGTTCATACTGCAAAGGCTATCATCGATGCGCAGAAATGTGCAGAGGATCTGAAATTGGTCCAGGTGCCGGAGCTGAGGGAGAAGGATTTTGGTACGGGCGAGGGCACCAAGATTGGGTTGACGATCAAGCATGAGGGCTCGGAGACTCCGCAAGCGATGAGAAAGAGGATCGATGCCTTCTTAAACGAGCATTTGCCTCGACTATACGAAGACTCGACCGTCTGTATCGTTGCTCACGGCATTATCCTCGGGACTTTCTACAAGGCCCTACGCGACAGGATTCCTTCCACGTCCGTCGGTCCCGACGCTGAACCAGAAGGTCGCTCAGGATCTGCTTTTGTGCGACCGGGCTGGAGCAACACCGGGTACCTAGAGGCAAACATCACGGCCGACGCATCCACAGATAAAAATGTGCAGATGCGCGTGGTCAAAATCAACAGCGTCGAACACCTCAAGGGTCTGAGAAAGACTCGAGGCGGAATTGGCAGCGCCAAGTTCGACGCCAAACAAAAGATGATGACCTCGTTCTTCAAGCCTACGTCGCGAAAGCGCAAAGCCGAAGACGAGGACATCGCTTCACAATAATGGTACGTTCAAACTTTTTTTTCTTAACTCAACACAACATCCCAAGCTTTATGATGAAGAAGCATTATACACAGACCTGTACCGAAAACACTATGTGGAAAAAATTTTGTCCAACCGCTGTCTGACAGCTTGTTCATAAACTCGTTTTTGTCGCCATAACTTTCTGGTAACACTAGCTAACCATGAACCAAATAGGTCTATTCCATTGCCGTAACATCAACCATGTTGGCTTTCATAGAATCATTACATATAATACATGCTATTCTCTAAACATCTGTGCTTGTCTCATCTACTCCCGTGAATACCTTGTACATTCGTCTACTCACAGCTTGTCCAACTGTGCGATCCGAATAGGCACCGTCTTTGTTAGCCATCTTCTTTACACCTTCCAGTCGTGTTGGCCCACGGGTCTCCAAGCCCTCAACCAACTTGCTGACTGTGTTGAACTCGTTGGCCACTCCGTACGCGATTGGCGCCGTGACTCTCACGATCTCCTGCAGCATACGAACGTAAGTGTCGTGTGTATCCTCACCTGTCTTGACCTGTCCGCTTTCCATGCAGAATCCTGCTCCCAGTGTTGCCTGGTCTCGCTGCTTCCGGTAGGGGATCGTCGAGATGTGCTGAGTGAAGGTCAAGATCTGTTCAGCCGTCTCCATCGGTATCATAGTGTGATGGATTAGAGCCTCATGCATGACCTGCAGCTGCAGAAGTGCATCTTCGATCTTCTCCTCTGGCACATATTCCTGGGCAGGTTTATTTCGGCGATTAGCAGCGGTGGTGGATTCTTGCGCGCGGACAGTAGAAGCAAATTGACGGTTGCGAAGGTTTCGGTTCTTGCGCATCCAAGGTGTGAGGCCCTCGATAAGGTAAACAATACGGTGTTCAGGGAAGTGTTTCTTCATCTTCTCGGCATGAGGAGAAACGCCATCATCCAATGCGATCTTGACAAATTCATCAGAATGCATAACAACGAGCGCATGCTTCTCATCTTGGAGGCGAAGAGGTATCGGCTCCCAGAGACCAAGATCATCGTTGTATCGACTGCGGACCTTTCTACGCCATTTGATCACGTTCTCGACCGGGCTGTCCCAAGTTGTGTACTGCACATCAAAGGGTTCGAGCATAGCCTGAAGTGCAGTCGTAACTGTGGAATTGAGACTTGAAGGGATGTCGACCATCATTTCTGGAGTCGAGATCTTCTTGTCTGTTCGCAGCTTATTGACCTCGGCCAGTGCTGCATTCCGTTGCTTCTCACGAAGTTTGGCTTCCTTCGCTTCTTGCTTCTCCCGCTTCTTCGCCTCTTTTTCAAGCTCTTTGGCAGCTGCCTTGGCTTCCTTTTCTCGTGTCTTATCGGCTGCCGATTGTTTGTTTGAGGCTGTCGGCTTCGCTCGAGATCTTGACCCTATGACTTCACTTTGCGAACGCTGAAGCTGTGATCGGCGTCGCATTTTGTTTACATCGAAAGATGAGATATCTGGCAAGTCGTCTTCGGACCCGTTCTCGCCATTCGAATCATCGTCGATATTAATGACGTCTCGTTTTTTCCGTGGTGGTGACGAGTCGAAGGAAAAGATCTCAGGTGCTGAGCTGGATATTGGATCCCATGTCGCATTCTTCTTGGGCAAAAGCTTCGGTGCAGGTCCGCGTGCGGGTGGAGAAGTTATAATGATGTCGGGCTCTTTCGATGTTGTTGGCGCTGACTGATGGGGAGAACTAGCGAAGGGGTCTGATGACTCGGTAGGCCTTGCCACTGTTCTCGATATTGGTTTCGCTACCAGTTTCGGTGGTGAGTGTCGCACTGGCGTTGGTGAACTTGCAAATGGGTCTGAATCTTCAGCCTCAATCGTCTGCTCTGTAGGTTTTGTACTTGCGTCGTTCGCAGGTCCCATCTGACTCGGTGAAAGGAACCCCGGAGAACTTGTGAGTTGGATAGAATCTTCCAACGGTTGCAGTCGCCCGTTCGTGTTCGTTCGTACTGGCGGTAGAATTGATCGAGATTCTGGCACCGGGGATGTGCGCTTGAGAGGCGGCTGTTGCGCTGGAGGAGGCAACAAGCACCGCCTCTTATTCGGGGTTTCATCGATTAGGATTGGCTCGTCTAGATCTATAGTTGTGTCGAAATCATCGGAAAGAAAAAGTGAACTTGATATTGGTAGATGCGCTACCGCAGTTGACTTTGTCGCATTGGTATTTTGGTACTGCTCTTTCGCGGGCGGAAGGGCAATATCCACTGGCAGTTGGGCAGATGGTGGTGGGTTAGAATGGTCCGGGGGACTCGAGGATATGAGGTCAATCACATCGGGCGCCATCTTTTCATATGCAATTGCCGTACAGACGAAAGTCGTAGGGGTATTGTTTGATGTCTTCGCTGTTGGTGGCGGGGCAATTTACCTTGCGCGATGCGACGCGACAGCCAGGTTTGTTCTCATGGACACGAAAAACGCCGAGTCACGTGAACAATGACTACCCTACACTTTGTCGATCCCTATCAACTTTCCATTCCAGATGATGCTCATTGTATTTGCTGTGATATTTCTTTGCTGAATCCGATGTATGAACAAGAAGAAGAAGAAGAGCATTCAATTCATTTTCTTACGCTTACTAGACTGGCCACTAGTACTCTGATCCCGATCGTTATGTGACAATGCAATCTTTTTATGCTCCGCGACTAACAGAAGTACATTGGGAAATTATTCCCTGGAATTATCTAGGCGTCAGGATTCTGAAGGAGTTCTTTGCTGAGAGCATAAGAGATGAAATGATTTGATGACATTACGGAAACTTAGGCTGGTTCTCAGGCCATTGATTTTTAACGTTCTAGGTCTTAAGGACATTTCTTCTGCTACTCAGTGACAGGGTCAGGAATGCATCAGTCTGTTCCAATGAAAGCTGTTTGGGATGTATAATGATCGTTCTTCACGTCCTTATCTATTCATTACCGACTGTACCTATATTAGATCGAGCTATAAACGCCGAGCCTCAATAGTGAGCCTGTGGTCTTATCAACGGCGTCGGATAGTCATATGTGCCCTCCAATTAGCTATGAAAGGTGCCTGTTAGCATAAAAAAAGTGTCGTCTTTCCCCATCATAAATCAGAATCCTCTTCCTTTAACAGAACTGATACCGATGTCTTCTTATACTTTCAGAATGCGAATGCTTTGATGATAGGATTCGCAACCCTTGCTAGGAATGCTACGTATAAGAGCAAGTAGTATACAAGTTTGCAATAAACAATCAAGGTTCTTTGAACTGTTTCGAAGCTAAGTAATTGGACTAAAACAAGTTATACTCCGTATATAACCTCCCTGTGTTACGTTACACTGCTATCACTTTCTATGAGCTCAATATCTGACAACTATACAAACTACCAAGGTACACGTTTATATTAGCACCTGGCACATATGAACACCCCCCTTGGAAAAACATGACTGGAGCACCTCCTATCACTCGAATCCTCCACGCTCGAGAGGATTACTACCTACCATCCATGGATGTCAAATGTGGATTATATCGCTCCGCCCGCCAAGGTAACGCACAGGCAAAGCCCTGTCAATATGATCACGCACGGCATATGTCAGAGCAAAACCCGTACAATGTCACATCGTCCGTTCGCGAAGTCTACATAGGGAAAAAGTTCCTTATTGAGAATTTGAATGCCTTCATTCCGCGCTTTGCTAGGATAAGACTGTGGACCTCGCTTACAAGCAACAAGCTACAGTAACATCGCGGCCGAGGTTTCAAATTTTAATGAGCTTCGGTGACTAACTATTATGAGAAAGTTTCTGAGCTGCTCAGACTATTTGCAAGACAAACAGAGTAACAAGATCCTCCGGACTTTTTAACCCAGTAGTGCTAGCCGGGACAGTCCTTGTGTTTAACAGATCAATGGGGCAAGTTAAGTTTCACATCGTAATGTCCGTTATTAGTGACAAACAAACGAGATACAATCCCTTGTCAGCATCGCCGTCACGTCATTCAGCTGGAACAGCAACGTGAACTGATCCTGACCGCTCGGAGACGTCAAGGAACCCCCCAGAGTCGTTGATTGGATAGTGGATATTGTGAGCTCGAGAGCGAAAAACTTGACTGTGATATTAGGAGAGACAAAATAATATAGTCAATCTATAACAGCTTGGACTACATAATTACCTGTTTATCATTTATCTGTTATGCTATGAAATCAGGTCTCAAGTTTTCTGCAACCCCTGGGTAAGCTACTAAACTATTGTGACTGATAACGGTCATTGGACGTCTTTTAAGTTCAACGAATGGGAGCAGACTGGCTCAAAGTTGGCCGTCGATTTTACCTGTCGATGCGTCGATGCACATTCCATGCAGGAACAGCTTTTCCCATGGTAGTAATGATGTCTTAGACAGATGGCCATGTGCTCGCGTTGATGTCTTGATTGGCACGGATAGGGTTTCCTTGGCAGTAAAGTCAACCTGTCAAGATAACATCAATGAATTACGCGTAACGGCGTCTTGCTGAGCCCGATATACCGAAATAGGGGCAACGTAAAAAGGAATAAACCACGACTTTTTACCTGCAACCAACTAAGAAAAACAAAAACCACAAACTCTCAAGGTATCATTGAAATAACGGCAGGGAGACATGGGCCTGAAACGAACCGTGGCCGAGGGGAGTTTAGCCCCCGCGATTTGCTTCGCGGGAGTCAAAAGACGGGCCAGACACGGACAGAAACCATGCCGGTCACAGTAACAGTTTCCACATTTTGCTTCTGATGTCGCGAGATGGTGCCATCCCGTGGGCCTTAATGAATGGAGGAGCGCCTGGGATTGCTCGCAATGAGAGCTTTTCAGGTCGTCCAGGGTGAACTTGTGACAGTTGAAGCCACTGTGACGAGACGGTCTCAGGTATCCGTACACTGGGAGACGAGATCGGTTAGACCCTAGATCTTCTTACAGGAGACGGGATGAAAGTCACGGGTTGGAAAGGAGATGGATACCTAGCCAATCGCGAGAGACTTGGATTCCGTGCCGTATAAAATATTGTTAGCCATCTTAACCAGCCGCCAGACCAACGTGATAATGAGCATGGGGCGGTTGCTGGTGCCATTCGTGTTGCATTGTCCGTACAGCGATCCATACGTGTTGATTTTTGTGGTAAAAGCGCTTGCATCCCTTAAGTAGTATCGAGATGCTGTGCAGAATAGTATGGTGGTATTGATTGACAATGGAGGTTGGATTTTATATGGTGGAGCGCTTTAACCGCCAGGTTGGTCGATATGGATGGACCATGACCAAGACCAAGTTAACAACGCATCAAAAGTTGGGGGTTCTTCATCTTGTTCTTGGTCAGCCAGCTCAAAACGAAGAAAACTCTGATTGAGCAAATGGCTGATTAATGAAAGATAATTAATTTCCTCCACCGTTTGAATCGTTAACGAAAGTTACCTTGAAACCGGTCTATCGTCTACCGTTCTTACACTGGTTTGATGATAAGCTCCGTGGCAACGCGAAGACAGTCCGCCGCTAGTGAGGAAATGTCCGCTTCGACTGGAATAAGGCCCAACCCCTAGTTTATGAAGGACAAAGATGAACTGGAAAGATCGGCTCGTAATATGAGAGAGCCACTAGGTACCATCAGGTGGCAGGTGGGATATCCGGGTGGTTGGTTGCTACAAAAAAAAGTTGGTAATGGTAAATAAGACCTGGGATCCAATGCCTTCCATTCCTTGGACTGTGCTGTTAGCGCACCATCACGTGGATCGGATACTGGCACAGAATGGGAATCATGAATCAGTAGATCGAATATCACATTTTAATAAGATGAGATGCTTGACTCTTGTGGCTTAACAATTCCCTCTAAATACTATCACCGAATATTATTCTGATGCTAAGGGTCCAAGCAGACAAATCGTCCAGAGGGTCCCTGCCCACTACTGGTTGCGCGGGCCAGGCACGAGGACCGGGGACGACCCAGTTAAAAGATGCAGCCCAACCAGTAGGCGCTATCTCCGTCACGATCTAACCATGACCATCCCTAGCGCTTCCCTAGCAATTCAGGGGTCAGGCAATCAGGTCCATCAGACGCGAGGTACCTGACAACGTTGCTTAAGCCGGCCCAGCGCTAATGTATCTCTAGTCCTTAGGGGCGGACTTGACAGCCCTCCATGCCCCTAACTGAGTTGAATGGAAGGATTGGAAGCTGCGAGTTCACTGAAGCCTCTTGCCCCTGGCCTTAGCCTCCCCTACTGTATGGGCTGTCTTGTCTGCCAGTCTTGCCAGTGTTGGTGGTGTGCTTGATTCCACTTGATGGCTGTTCCGTCCCTTTTTTAATTTTTCCTACTCTGTGCTTTTTTTTTATACTAAGTAGTCTACTCCTGAAGTGATCAAACGTCTCGTCCAACGTTGCAACTTTTCTAAACCTCCCCTCTCTCATTCATCTTTGCATTGCGGTCAACTTCTCCCACCGCTTCGTTAGTTTCTTCCTGCGTTGTTTCCTTCTATAGGCTCATCTTTTTTTCTACCTTAGCTTTCTACCCGACAAGCCCAGACCCCTCCTAGCGACCCATCGTCCCGCTCCACCGCTGGAACGTGGAATTGTCAATAAGCCCTCGACAACTGCGTCGCCCGATCGCCCGTCGTCGGTCGCTTGTTTAATTACGTTCCCCCTACACCCCTGGTCGGGATAAACACTCGACAACCGCCTCGTCCTCACTCGTTGAAACTTCTAAGAGTCCAGCTCGCCGCACGTGAGACCCTCTGGAACACTTCGTTCGCGACCCCCTCATCAACGACAACTTTCCGTGGCGCTGCGACCATCTATGACGTTCTGAAGGCCGACCGCTTTCTCCCTCAGCGGAAGACAAGACCTAAAAAGAAGCCCTTGGCGGCCTTCTGCGTTGCTCAGCGACATTCGTTATTGCCGCCGTTGCGACTTACGATACCTGAGACACCGCGCATTTCGTTCGCAACTCCCAAACAGCAGCCATGGCGAGTTCGCCCCCGGCCTCGCCGGGAGGAATCCAAAGGCCGATGAGTGCCATCGCCAGAGCACAACCGAGAAGTACCAGTAGATTGAGCATGTCAAGCAAGGCTGGAGGTGGAAGCAGAGCCTCAGATGAGGACAGCCGGACGGCTGTCAAAGTCGGTATGTCAGCCATTATCACCAACAATTCGAGTTTCTAATCGTTCTTTCTCTAGCCGTTCGTGTACGACCGCCGCTGAAGCCTGAAGATCCTGGCTATGATCTTATTCCTCAGCGATTTCAGAAGGCTATGGTTCACACGACTTCCGACACCAGCCTTGCTATCGATTCACCACAAGGTCGTAAACTATTTGTCTTTGACCGTGTCTTTAGCCCAGAGGTGATGCAAGAGGGTATTTGGGATTATGTCTCCGACTGCATCAATTCATTCATCCAGGGATACAATGTTTCTTTACTTGCATATGGTCAGTCAGGTGCTGGTAAATCCTACACCATGGGCACATCAGGACCTGGCGAGCAGTATGACCAAGAGTTGATGGGTAAGTTGACCAGTCAAGAAGCATTGGACGTGGCTAATATGCGCTTAGGTGTTATTCCTAGAGCTGCCACTGCGCTCTTCGAGAAGCTCGAGACCCCCAAATCTTCTGCCAAAGCCAATCGCAGTTCCCTTTCGCATCTTCGAGGTCCCCGAGGATACAGCCAACAGAGTGCGCTTGGTGACCGCGAGTGGTCGCTAAAAGCCACTTATGTCGAGATTTATAATGAACAGTTGCGCGATCTTCTTGTTTCCGATACAACCCCGATGAACGAGCGCGTTAATGTGGCCATTCGCGAAGATACCAAAGGCAACATCATTTTGACCGGCCTACAACAAGTGGAGATTAACTCAGCGGAGGATCTCATGAATGCTCTCAACTTCGGATCCTCTATTCGTCAGACCGACGCCACCGCCATCAACGCCAAGTCTTCGCGATCCCACGCCGTTTTCTCGCTCAACCTTGTTCAGCGCAAGAATAAATACGGCGCAGGACAGGCCTCCGACAAGCGCCACTCTATGCCAGCCGAGGGATTGTCAGGTCAGGAAGTTTCCATCACTACTGACAGTAAACTTCATTTCGTCGATTTGGCTGGAAGTGAAAGGCTCAAGAATACAGGTGCTCAGGGTGATCGTGCCAAGGAGGGTATCTCGATCAACGGTGGACTTGCCGCACTTGGCAAAGTTATTAGCCAACTTTCATCCAGAAATCCTGGGGCCCACGTTTCATACCGCGATTCCCGACTTACACGATTGCTACAAGACTCGCTTGGTGGTACAGCCATTACCTACATGATTGCTTGCGTTACACCAGCCGAGTTCCATTTGAGCGAAACGTTGAACACAGTCCAATACGCTCAACGAGCCCGAGCTATCCAGTCGAAGCCACGAATCCAGGAGACGGAGCAGGGCGACAGCAAAGCTATCATTGACCGCTTAAAAGCTGAAGTCGCTTTCCTGCGCGAGCAAATCCGCAGCGCTGAGAATGGCGGAAGCCCTCGACGTAACGCCCCATTAACCAACGAGCGATCCGACCGCCAAAACGAGCGCGAGACAGAGCTTCAAAACCAGCTCCTAGACACCCAAGAGAGTTACACTGCTCTCAGCCAGCGCCATGCACGACTCATTGCCGAGCTAGCTCGCGCCCGTGAGAATGAATCTGGCGAGAATCAGCACGACGATATTTCGGGAGATACAGCTGATGATCGCATCAACCGATCAAACTCTTTTGCGCAAGCCGTCGAACAAGTCGTGATGGAGTATGAGAAGACAATCCAGTCTCTGGAACAATCTCTTTCCAGTACTCGCAGCACATTGTCAAATGTCGAGACTAACCTTCTTGAGAGAGAGACAAAATGTGCTTATGTCGAGACCATCAATACCCAACTGCAAACTCGTCTGCAGAAACTTGTTGATCGCGAGAACAACACCGAAAACTACCTTCACGATCTTGAGGCCAAGCTGGATGGTCATACCAGCGGCGAAGAGAAGAACGCAACTATCATCATGGAACTTCGTAAGGAGATTTCCCGTGCTCGAGAGAACGAGGCGTCTTGTGAAGACTACATTTCAACCCTCGAGGAGCGTCTGGCTGAAGCTGACCAAGACGGCGAGCTGATGCAACGCGAGATCGATCGACTTGAGCAGGTGGTTGAACGACAAAGGAGCCTTGGTAAACTCGATTCTCTCCTTTACGAGCTTGACCAGATCCAAGATGGCAAGGAACCTGGAACTGAGAATGGGGTAGAGAACCACGCCGAGTCAGCTAACGGTGTTGCGGCTCGTCGTGCTATTGCTGAACATTCCCGAAACTTGTCCCACGTTAGTCGACATAGTCAGATGGAAGAGCCCATTCCTGAAGGTGATGAGGAACAAGAACAGTCTCGCACTAAGATCGGCACTCTCAAGGAGGTGGACGAGGATTCTCTGCGCTTGGAGAAGCCTTCTGAGCAGGGACCTCCCCCAAGCCCAGCTCAGTCCAAATTTGTTGCTGACAAGCTCGAGAACGTCACGCAGGAGCTGTTCGATTTGCGTGTAGAGCATGAGTCCACTCTTAATGACTACGACTCGCTCCATGCCAAGTACGAATCAGCCATGCGTAGACTGGCTGAGATGCAGGATGCTGTTGATGAGGCTCGTCACTCACACCAACAGCGCCAATCCGTAATCTCTGTCGCCACACCTACGCGCACCACTCGGCCCGAGTCTTTCTTGTCTGACACTAGGACTAACGACCTGAAGACTGGCCCTCGATCCTCCTTCACCCGGTCACTCTCTTCGGAGCTGTCTTCTGCCATGGACTCGCCTGCGACAGCTGCTTCATCAAACGGCGATATTCTCTCTGACGATGAAACCGCTACCACTAAGCCTGCGGCGGCATCTACAGATACCTTGACCAACGATGAGAGCGTCGAGCTTGCTGCAGAACTCGAGCGACTTAAGTCGATGGCTCAGGAACGTGAGGCTGCCGAGCAAGAACTCGCCGAGAGATATGCTCAACTTGAGTCTAAACACAACGAGACCCTCGATATTGTTGAGGAGCTCAAGACAGACCTATCACGGGCCCGTGTCATGGAAGCTACTTCACCTCGTTCTAGCACTCCTGTTATTCGACGCAAGTCAAGCCAGAATCTGCTGGTAGTCGATCGTGCCCAACGCTCATTTTCATCACTGCGAAACATTGCTGCTGAGAACTTTGGCAGTCACCCCGAGGCTATGCAGAGCTTCGAGCTGAACCTGAACGCTGCTATACATGAACTCACCGTCAGAAGCGAGCGGATCCAGGAGCTCGAGGCTGATGTAGCGGCCGCCAAGAAGGAGATGGAAACTAAGATGACCATTATCTCGGGACTGACAAGGGAGCGGTCCAGTTTGAAGGCCAGCCCTGTGGAGATGTCGATGGTTGCAACACTTCGAGATCAGCTTGAGCAGAACGAGAGACAACTCTCTGAAACTAGAAATGCCCACATGGCTCGCGAGCAAGCACTCACAACTGAGCTCGAGTCTTTGCGCCAGGCCCTGGAAGCCACTTCTAGTACCCAAGAGCCCGACAATGCTGACTCTAAGTACGAGAAGCGGGTTGCCGAGCTCCAGAGCGAGCTTGCTACCTGGGAGAGGAAGCACAAGGAGGCTCTCGATTCTATGGAGAACACTGAGACTCAGATGCGTGGCACAATTGGACAGCTTGAGGCACAGGTTGCATCGAACCAAGCTCAACGATCCCTGACGAATGGTGACAAGGACGAGTCAACTAAGGATGCTGAGCAACGACAACAGAACCTCATTGGCTTCCTGCGCCATGAGATCGATGAGTACAAGGCTATTATCAACAGCAACGCTACCAAGGTTGCCGAATTGGAGCAGGCTCATGCTGCGGCTCGTGCTGAGTTAGACGAACTCCACAAGGCCCACCAGGCGGTCAAGGAGGATAACGCTCGTCAGCTGGAACTTGTCGCTAAGCTCCAGGAGCAGATCGCTGCTCATGGCGATTCTGCACAGACCAACGCGACCATCGAGGAATTGAAGGCCCAACACGCCAAGGCCCTGGCTGATCTGAAGACCGCCGAACAGAAGGGTTACGAAGAGCAGGTTGAGGTCTTGCTGTCCGAGCATGCCGAGAGTGCCCAGCAATTGGAGACAGAGCTCGCCGAGACAAGAGACGAGCTTAACAAGGCGTCTTCTCACGTTGCTAATGCCCTGGGTCTCGATGCCGACGTTGGAAAGCTTGCGGAGCGTATCGACGAGCTCGCTGCCAGCAAGAAGGCTCTTGATGTCGAGCAGGCAAAGCGAAGCGAGATTGAGTCATCAGTCACCGAGCTTACAGCTATTAACGAACAAATCATGAAGGACTTTGAAGATGCTAAGAAAGCTTTGGCTGACATGATTGACGGGGGTGCCGCGTCAGGCCCATTGGTGGAGCAGATCAAGCTCGCCAAGAAGAGAATGACAGATCTCGACGATCGAAGCAAGAAGAACAGCCGATTGGTGGAGGAGTTGGAAGAGCAGCTCCAGAACAACTTTGACGAAGTTCAGATTACCAACAACCGCCTGAGCACTCTCCAAACCGAGCGCAATACTAAGTTGGATGAGGCCAATGCAGCCACCGCACGCCTCACAGCTGAGTTGGAAGTCCTCAAGGAAGATTATACCGCTCTTCAGGTGAGTTCGGGACTCAAACTGGCGATCCATGGATTTTACTGACAAGAACCAGAACAAGATGGATGAAGTGGCAGCTGGTATTCAACGCTCCAACTCCAACTCAACCATTCGCAAGAGCGCATCTCATGTTTCTCTGCCATCACCCCCACCAGCAATCCCGCTTCCTCCTCTGCCAAACGGCGCACAATCTCCCGTCAACGGCACCCCCGGTTCCCCCACTAGTGCGCGTCCAATGAGCAAGGATAACCTCAACATCTCTCAAATTACTGAGGATCAAGAGGCACGCATTCGAACGATTGAGAAGCACCTTACTGCCGAGCGACAGCTTACTCAAACTCTTGAGGAGGCACTTACCGATTTGGAAAGGCAGACTAACAAAGTTAAGGCCGATTGTGATGCCTGGAAGAAGCGCGCTGGTGAGCTAGAGGCTGAGGTGAAGGAGCTCAAGGACCGTCCACCACCTGAGCCCGTTCAAGACAACCGCTGGAGTCTTCAAGCTGTTGAGGAGGAGCGCAAGAAGCGACAAGCGGCTGAAGCTGCTCGACGTCAACTCGAGGAGCGCATGAATGCCATCAATAAGGGGAAGAAGAAGAAGGGAAGCCTGAACTGCTTCTAGGTTGGCTCACTGTGACAGTCGATTCTGCGATATGCACTGGAGCCAATGACGAGGGTTCAAAACGGGGTTGATTGGGATGGGACTTTTTGCAATGCCTTTATGTGTCACCATGTTTCTGCTTTGATGTTGTTCACTATATTCCCCCTCGAGTTTATGGTCTGGCGACTTCCGTCGGGCATCCCAACCAAGTTTTCAGCACTGGCCAGGAGTTTGGGAGGATTTATTATTTCTTGTTTTTGTTTTCTTGCCATGGGGAGAGATCTTTCACCTACACGAGCGGCTCGATGCAAAAGATGTCTGTTATTTGGGTTCTGCCATTGTACATGTGTGTCATTTCTCTGCTTTTTCTCATTTCCATTTCTCCCCAGATGGAGGGAACTTGGGTGGCAGGACTTTTATTGAAGGATGAGCGGAAGATGGGACGACTTTTATGAGGGGCCCCGATTGGGGTCGCATTACAATTACATATATGGGACCTTAATGGCTCCAAACGATAGTGGTAAATACTAGTTCAAAACCTTTTTAATCATTCGCTTGTTTCGTCTTCCTCTGATGGGAGTACTTCTGGAAACCAACCGTACTGTGAGAAGTCTACTGAGTGTTCGCCCATGGCATTCGTTTCGACCTCTACGCCTTCTGCCTCAAGGGCTTCAGCTTGTGATCGTGATCCTCCTGGTTGAGATCTGCTGAGTGAGTCGGAGTCTTGGAGTAGAGCATAAACCAACTAACCTTGGCGATATTTGTCCCTTGGAGTTGATGACTCTTTGCCATGGTACATTATCGTGGTTAAAGTGTTGAGATGGGTCGGCGGGGAGATGTTTTAGACAGACGCCCACTTGACGAGGTCTTTGTGCTAGATCGTGTTAGACGGAGATTTGTGTGCTGGAGGTGAACTGACGAGTTCCCACGAGGGCGGCGATGTGTCCGTACGTGGTGACTTTGCCGTAGGGGATTTCTTGGACGGCTGAGTAGACGGCGTAGAAGAAGGCTTGTGCTTCATCTGAACGAGGCATTCTGTTGATATGACACACGAGTGCCTATTAAAGGACAATCAATATTTTGCTAAGGACTCTGTCTGCTCTGTATGTGATGAAGACTGTCAATCGCAGTCATTATCTCAAAGGGCGTGATGCACATTGCGGGGTATGTAATTATCCAGTTATTCAAAGCATTGAAGGAAACTTGTTGTTTGCCAATAATTGCTTTGTTTGGTCATTCATCATCCATTAGGTCTATCTCTATCTCTTCTCTATAATGGTATCCTTAAACAAAAACTGCATCTAGCTCTCAATGTTCTTCTGGTTCACCAACACGTATCGGTAGCGAGCCTTGCCATTCTCCATATCCACAATAGCTTGGTTAGCGTCCTCCATGGGTCGCTTCTCGATCCAAGGCTTGACGTTCTTCTTAACAGCAAGCTCAAGCATCTCCTCGATATCGGCGGGAGATCCGATAAGACTGCCGCTGAGCTTGAATTGACCCTTGATAAGGGCGAAGGCGTTGACGGGAGGAAGCTCACCAGAGTCGGGAGCGCCGACCTGGACGAAGTTGCCGCCGTGGCGGAGGAGCTTGAAGTAGTCGCTGAAGGGCATCTTGCTGCTGGAAACAGTGCAGACAATCAGGTCGACGGTCTTGGCGTACTTGTCAGACCAGCCCTCATCGTCGTCAGTAGCGATGTAAGAGTCGGCGCCGAGAGCAAGGACCTCATCTCTCTTGGAGGCCTTGCGGGAGATACCGACGACCTTGTCAGCACCAAGGGCCTTGGCGAAGAGAACACCAAAGTGACCCAGACCACCAACACCGACGATACCGACAGTCTTTCCAGGACCGCAGCCGTTGTTGCGGAGAGGAGCGTAGACGGTGACACCACCGCAGAGCATGGGAGCGGCGACTTCGGAGGCAAGACCCTCGGGGATCTTGACGACGAAGCGAGAGTCGGTACGGTTGTAGTCGGCGTATCCACCGTAGGACTTGCCGATGCCGTCGGGGTAGACGGAGCCGTAGGTGCTGACCATCTCGGGGCAGTAGTTGACTCGGCCGGCGGAGCACTCGGTGCAGTCCTCTCGGAGGCAGCTGCGGGCCTGAGCGCCTACACCGACGCGGTCACCGACCTTGATGTTCTTGACATTTTGACCGACCTTGACGGCCTTGCCGACGATTTCGTGACCGACACAGCAGGCTTCATATTGTTAGCGATTTGTTCTTTGGAAGTTCAGTGAGAGTGAGGTAACTTACGGAAAGGTGTCTCGCCCCAGCCAGATTTGAGAATGTGAAGGTCGGAACCGCAGATACCGCAGTGAGTGATCTTGATATCAACGTCGTTCTCCTCCCACTTCTTGGGCTCGAAAGAGCCCCATTCCATCTTTCCGTTGACGGAGTCGGGGTCACGACCCATCCAGCCCTTGAACTCGTAGTCGGTAGACATATTGTATAAGTGTGTGTAAGTTGGGGTATAAGTTGTGAGTGTTGTAGTTATTGTTGAGGATATGTATATGGGAGATAGTAATGGTATGAAGAAATCGTCAATTGAGGTTCTATCTGTCTGTCTTTATATATACCATGATCGATCATCAAAATTCCATGGACATCCAAGGCAAAGGTCGGATCCGATCTACTCCACAACGTCATAGAAAGAAAAAAATCAATTCTAGAAAGAATTTATCAGCATCGACATCTGGATATAGTCGGAGTTAATGGCACAGCGTAGTAGTGTAAGAAAATGGAAGCCATCGCCGGTGCTTGTCCACTAAAAGGGCCGCATGTCAAGCACAGGTCAAGGTGACGTGCTCCAGCGTGAAGCGGGTCGCCACGAGGTTACGGATACCATGGCAGATTGATCGGTAGTTACTATGCATTTATGACGAAGCAGTATTATGGGTACAATCACTATGGATACTTGGTATCTATCTACAGTGACAGACAGGTACATGCAGACAGGTACAGTACAGTGCAGTACTGATCGGAGATAGTCGTTATGTACGCCAAGATCGATGGTTTGTCTCGTCTAGGATGTCTGATCAAGGATCTGACATCAGTAGGACAAGACCTACAAGACCTAAAACCCGACAGCCAGGAATGCTTCAAACTCTTTTCGGGCCCTTGATGTCAGCAGGTTGCATTAGCGTCTTCGATAGAAGCTCCACAATTAGATCTGATTGATTAATTCCATGGGATGAATACCTAGTGAGGCATGCATGAGACGAAGGAATAGGAATCTGTTGGTTCCTGTCAGCAATTAGATGCATATACTATTATAATCTCCGTTGCTGATTTCTAAACTCCATCTGTCCATCTTCTTTCTCTCCTTTCTCTATTCTTTGGGCTTGAATTGCATTCCACGTCAGCATAATACAGAAGGAAAAAAGACTGGAGCCACTCAATCGCTCAATCGCACTCTGTACGTAAGAAGGCCGTCCCGTCCTCCACTCCAAATGGCGGCACCGCAACAACAACCGGATTTGCTTACTCAACCTCCGATCCCGAGATGCCGACAATTAACGGAACTGAAGGACCCGGAAGATGATTGGACGGGCATCACTGAAGCCAGGGATAGGAGGAGAAGACAGAACCGCTTGAACCAGAGAGCTTTTCGTCAGTACTCTACTCACCGTATATTCGACCGAAGCCAAAAAGCGGTACAACTGACAGCGTCAAGGGAAACGGAAAGCTCGGGTCTCTCGCTATGATGAGCTGTCTGATGGCACCCTCATCTTTACGACTCCTCGCGAACGCGCGGTTGCATATGCTTTCATGCAACTAGTCCAAATGCAACACTCTCTCCAATCTCACCGTCCAGCTGTTCTCCCCTCACTGATTCGTCTCAATGCCGTTAATGCCGTATCCAACAATGCGCTGCACATCGGTATCCCGCTCGAAGGTCTATGCTGCGACGATGTGATATCCCCGTGGAACACTTTCGGCCCTAAACTCCTCGACACTTGTCCCGAGTCTTTGCGACCTACAGAGTTGCAGACCGAAATCGAGCACCATCCTTGGGTGGATTTGCTACCTATTCCGAGGTTAAGAGATAATATGCTAAAGGCATATTCTAGTGGTGTTATTGACGAGGATGAGCTGTGCATTGATATCCTTGGACTCATGAGTAGCCAAGGTTTGGACGATGCATACCTTATTGTTTGGGGAGAGGCGCATGATGCGAGGAGTTGGGAAGTGAGTGAGGGCTTTCTCAGGAAATGGGGCTGGTTGTTAAAGGGCTGTTCTGAGTTGGTTGAGTCAACGAATCGATGGCGACAACAAAGAGGTGAGACGACATTGAATATCCAGATCTGATTAGACTGTGACTATACTGCGACGACCAACCGAATCGATTCGGAACGCCATCACTTAAATTACCCTAACAAGGGCAATGATACATAAACTATCATGAACGAAAGTTACGAAGAAGAAGAAGAAAAAAGCAAGCTACAAATCGAAGACCACCGCTCGTTACTGATTCCAGCAATACGCCTGTCCCTGATTGCGATCAGCACAACTGGCCGTGAATGGATTACTGGAAGGTCTTCCGCTGCAAAAGTCCTTGATTCCCCAGTTACCGTGACAGTACAAGTATCCATCTTGAGCTGCGACAGCAACGTCTACACAAATAAGTTAGCATTTACGACGGAGCAGAAAAGAGGAGGGGGTCTTCCCCAGGTCGATGGACGTTCGCTTTAAACGCTCGTCAATGTCCTCCATGTCGATCCTACCCTTGGGAGTCTTTTTCCAGCAACCACAATTGAACCAACGGTCGTCTCTGAGATTGCACTGCGTGCACGAATCCTGAAAGTTTCCACTACCAAAATATTAGCATTTCCTCCTCAGAAATTGACTCTTTCTACTTACTTCTTTCCCTGGTACAGCTCTCCATCCCGGTTGACAAGACACTTGCCCAGCTCAAGCCAGGTGCAGATGAAATTGCCCTTCTTGTTCGGGCACTCAGCCACGATCCATGGTGAATTCTTGTACCCGAAGTTGTACCCGTTCTTCATGGGGTTCTTGTCGTCGGGTTTGGCGAGGTAGTAGCGGACGTTCTTGCACTTGTCGAGAAACCCACCGGTTTTAAAGCGGGATTCGATCTTGGCGCGGGCTTGGAGGGCGGCGTAGTTGGAGTCCCAGTCGCGGTTAGTGAGGGTGTGGGATGTGCCGTTGTTGTCGGTGATGGTGATGCTTTTGGTGAGTTCAGAGGAGGAGGAGGAGGGAGGTTGGGAGGGGGTTGTGGCGAAGACCCCAATGGCCAAAGTTAAAAGAAGTTTGAAATGCATTTTAGCGAGTGAAATTGTTGTTTTCAATGGATGTTTTTGTTGTTAATGAGTGAATCTGTTTGAATCTGGGTTCATGGTGGTTCTATATAGATCGACATCGGGAATCTGATCAGGGCATCAAGTTGACATAGCCGACTTGCTTAACGAGACCAACCCGAGGAGATCGAGCTCAGACATATCGCTTTGATCTAATTTCTATAGATGGCCGAGTACCTGTATTGATTTACGCGAACATGGCTATTTTCGAGGCATGGAACAAAGGTATTTGGAGTTCAACATTCCCATGATCCTGGCTCTGTACCAGGTTGAGACTCTGTCTGTGGTGTTATACGACTTGACAAACTTGAGACATACATATCTGTCAAAGAATCTGTTGCACGAAGTTGGGTGTTCGAGAAGGCCGAGTATCTTACCTAGAGGGCTGTTCGAGAATCATGAAAGAACCACCCTATCATGAGATGCATGTTGTGAAATGCGAGATACCAACACCTGGTCAACGAATATGAAGCGAGTACTATGAAAAAAAGGTATTGGTAGAGAAGTGCTGCCTCTGGTGTGCTTTAACCTCGTTTAGTGGGCGAGTTGGAGTTGTAGCACTGGTATAGTATAGTAGCTAATTCTGCAGTTTGGATTAAGTCGTTTTCCACGGCACAATGAATACAGACCACGCATGCAATTAATCAGTATTGTTTACGTGCCGAAGTGAGTTCGCCGACCCTTCGAGTCTAGGATATAAAATGCCATGGAAGTCGTCAAAGATCACATAAACCTTGACAAAGTCCCCTCTCTTATGACCTCGAGTGGAACAACACGGACAGTTTTACTGCAATAGCTATTATCAAATCGCTCCCCATGATCCCCTTCCGAGGCTTACCGAAATCAGAAGATTTAGTTACCAAGTGTTTGCAGTGTAGACGAAAGGTAGAGAACCTCAGGTATACATCGGGCCCGGCACGAGATCATAGAGCGGCCTTGGGTTTAAATATCAGCGCCTATTCCGTTTGCCATGCTCTGATTTCTTGGTTTTGGTGGCCTCCTTCGGATGATCCTCCACGCTGGAAATCCCATTAGGAGTGATACGTGGTGGGCTGAACATGTGCCATGGCCTGGGTCAAGTGTGCTGCGAGGACCTTTGTCCGCTTCTGTGAAGAGAGACCTTTTCCAGTATCAAGACTAGTTATGATCCAAGAGACTGTCTTCGGTCCTATCATAAAAAGAAAGGACAAGCGAGACAGACGTCGAGTTGTGGTGATGAACAAAGAAACCAAAGAGAACCAAGCCCAGAAAGTTTTTGGACGTTCTTTGTCAAAAGGATCAACCGACGTCATGCAGACTGTCTGAATTAGCATGTCTTGGGATCGAAATAGAGTATGGCTTGCTGCAAGGTCCAAGTTCGTCTTTGAACAAACATGGCTCGTGTAAGTCTCATGGCTTGGCTCCCACCACCAGCACGAGCCTTCGTAACGAACAAATACCAGAACATGTCTTCATCTCGCCCACCCTGAAAGCAGTTTACCAAAATTCAATCTCTAGTCGATCCTTTTGCCGTGTGTTCTCCACGATGCGTCGTTTCCTATCAGTTTTGCTCTTTATGAGAGCAGCGCTCGCCTCATCCTGCGATGCAGAGCCATTGGTTCTGCCCCTTCGAGATGTCCAGGTACTTGGCGACAATAGACAGTCTATCATGAGAGGTATACCAGCGGAAGTTGGGACTCCGCCGCAGAAGATTGTGCTCTTACCCTGGGCGTATGATTGATACCCGATTATTTCTGCACTCGGCTAACCTTGACAGCGATTTGAATAATACCATCATCTACAACAGCGAGCCGTACTGCATGAACGACACAATGTACAGCGAAAAGTCCTGCATGGTCGAAAGAGGTGGCCTCTTCAACGAAAAGAATTCTACAAGTTTCAGCAAGGCCAAGAACCTCATCGGAGCAGGCGGCGCGCCAAACGAGACGATCTTTAAAGGCAGTGTCTACGGCATTAAGACTCTTCCTGAAAAGAGCATTGGGGGTATCGACAAGCTCAAACTCGAAGGCTCAGTTGAAGTTCCCAAGTTTTCTTTTGGTATACCAACATCCAACTGGGACGACAGCCACACCACTCTCAGCGCCCTCGGTCTTGGTCGTAACTCAACATATCTCAATGCTTTGCGAAAAGCGGAGAAGATAACTTCAAGAGTATGGTCTATATTCTGGGGCCAGTTCAGTCGTGAGAAGCCCTTCGATGGGTCGCTCATGCTAGGCGGATATGATGAGGCAAAGGTCACAGGGAAGAATTATACTGCGCCTTTGGTGTATGACCATTTCGATAAACCGCAAGGTTGCTATACGGGCATGAGGGTTACTGTGAGGGACATCACGATAAACTTTGTCGGCGGAACAAATGCGAGTCTCTTTACTGCAGGCACAGCGTTGAATTTCTGCATTGATCCTGCCCATGTTCTTCTTATGCAAGCACCGACAGATGTTTTTGACAAGTTTAAGAGCATCGCTGGGGTTGAAGGTGGCCATTCCACATCGGACCTGCACTGGATGGCTTTCCAACCAAGTAAAAGAAAGCAGTAAGTAGCCCATCCCGACCAGTCCCTTTATCTCTAACGTAGGTATGCAGATTCCATGGCGATCTCACCTTTTATCTCGACGCTGGTCTCGAGATCCGCGTCCCGAATAACCAATTCGTATTCCCAGAAGCAGAAATCGACAAAGCTGGTTCGAGAGTGTTAAACCAGACTCAAAAGAGCATTCTCATTAATGATATTGAGGATGAAGCACTGATTCTGGGAAGATATTTCCTTACCGCGGCATATCTGATGGTCAACCAGGATGCGGGGACTTTTACACTGTGGAAAGCGAATGTTACAGAGGAGAGTAAGCCAGTGAGGGTGTTTGATGAGACGACGGGAGAGAAGTGCGGTGATAAAGCAAGTGGCGTAATGCAGCCTTCTGCTTCTTCGACTGCAAAGCCAGACGAAAGCCAAGAAGGGAGGACATCGCCTTCTGGTGGAGTGATTGGCGGTATTGTAGTTGGCTCTATTCTCGGAGCAACTCTTATTGCGGCCGGTGTTTACTATGCTTTGTCCCAATACCGGAAAAGGAGAATGAAGAGTAAGTCAACCTTTGGACACGAATACTCAATAAAGAAGCTGACAATTTGGCAGAGAATACTTTCTACTACTATCCTGCGCATGAAGATATGCAGAGGTCGAATGTGCATGAGATGGATAGTACTAGCAGTCCACAGGCAGCCAAACCACAGCGGAAGATCATCGTATTTTGATTTCAGTTGTTTGTTCTGATTGTTTGAATGTATGGATTAATAGTGGGAGATCGCTTGTATTGTGTATATAGAAATAATCTTAGATAGTTTCACCTTTGGCCAGGCACTTCAAGACCTTTTAGCTTCTTGAGTTTCTTATGTTTCAAGCTTCACCATAAGATTGGACCAACTTTAGACAGTGAGCAATACTTCACCGGGGTGATTGGTGCGAGTCCCAGTACCGTTGGAACAAAATAGCCAATACAAGGAAGTGAAGCCCAGTATGAGAACTCGAGAGAAATCAAAGATAGGAAAGGATAGATAAAGATACAAAGCAACACAGATTGGAGGTCTTCAGTTATAGTAAGCCTATTGAACGTCCTAAATGAACCCCTAGTCGGAATATCCTCAAACTTCCAATCCCCAGGACTGCAGCAGGGCCCTTCAAGAGAACCATCTCTCGACCATAACCTCGGGAATTCGAAGATACGTATTAGCAAACAACATGATAAGGACCACCACAATGGTTCCCCACGCTTCCGGAGGCATATATGATTTATCATCATCTATTTCCCAAGTTCCCCAGTCGTAGTTGGGATCGTTGCGATGCGCACCACTGAGCTTGTAATCTATTCCCAGAAGCGTCAATAGCATGAGGTTGAACCGAAAAAATGTCTCAAAGAAATAGCCCAAATTGTCTCCGAAACGCAATGCATTATATAGTTTGAATGCTAGGATGGCGTAGGCAAAACAAGAGATGATCAGTGTTGAGTATAGCTCTCTGATCTCAGATACCTGTTGTGGAGGTGGGCCGGCAGAGAAAAGTCCCCAGCGGTCTGGGATGTGAAGAGTCTCCGACTGTATGGAATACGCTCGACGGGCCAGTGCAAGTTGCTTAGAGCTAATGACCCGGTGGCAGGGTTTGGGATCAGTCATGTTGATGATCTTTGTGAAGTTATCATGCTCAGGTTGGGCTTTCTAGGGAAGTGGTTGTTTCCAAGCGTTATAGGTTCATGAAAGAAAGGAAGCATACCACAAGAGGGAGCATGTGTGGGTATTTTGATGCTGCTGAAATCCCGGGAACTGCCATCGCAGAATTGGGGAATGAGCTTTTATATTCCTGTAAGGTAAGTTTCAAGTTGTGTCCTTATCGCTTGTTGACTTTCGCAAGAAGAAAACTTTGGCAGTGGAGGCTGCTAGCTACTGCGACAAGTTTGTCCATGATTGGAGATGAAGCTGAGGTAATTGGTGCCTGACTGGATGATGACTGTGAAGTCTAACTTAAGCTCCTGAGGTTGTACTTTCTGGAAAGATTTAAGGATCAGGAAGCAAGAGCTTAAAGGACTCCCGAATGTTTTACGAGCTGCGATTACCTACACTCTCCTTTTAACAGTTACACATTTCGCTTACTAGTTCTTCTTGAATGATCTACGAATGTGATCCAGTAAGTCATGGCAGGTTCTTCCATCATACTTGGTATTCGGATAGCAATTGTGACATCTAGGTAGGAAAGCTTAGATACAAGCAGGAAATCCTCAGTTCGGTAGCTGTACTCCAGCCTCTTTGGCTAGCCTCAAGATCTCGTTTGTTACAGCCCCCACGTCGTGACTCTTGATCGGTATTCGATGCCCGCCATCCCATTCGACCAGAGTGGTTGTGCCAGTTTCGCAGTAGTTGTTCAAAAGGATCCTATGCTGCTCCATTCCTCCATCCCGAAGTCCATGGACGTGTAGTGTTGGTATACTCAAGACATGGTCACCCTTGTTCGACTCGGGCCAGTCTTTAAACTCCGAACTCAACATTGCCGCATCGACAATTGGTGGTGGCTGCTGCAGGCGATGGTCAAGTGTGATCAGAGGTGCTCTTCCGGCCATGAGTACGCCAAACTTAAACCGAGTCAAGCTCTCATCCGCCCCAAACTGCTCCGTGATCTTCTGCTGCGTCCATAACAAACTCGCTGCGATTTTGGCACCTTGGGAGAAACCAAGAATGCCGACCCACTCTCCGGTCCCGGGATCGTTGTCCATAGCTCGGCGGGTCTGGTTCCGAATTAACTCGGCAGCAGCCTCGGGCTCGATCGCCTCGTGGTCGGGTTGCCATCGGAGCCAGCGTCGAAAAGGCCCGTATTCACCGTATACGCTGACGATGTCGGGATGAGGAGCTGAGATAAAGGGCGCTTGCATAAAAACGAGGCGGAGAGAGGATCTGAGGTGGGCGATGAGAACGCGGCATTGTAGCTCAAAGACTTCTGCATTGACACCGCCGCCGTGGAGACAAAGAATGCGGGGAAGATGAAGCGTTTCTGAACCGTTGGAAGATTGTGTTTGTGTCATTTTGATCACTGGATCACTGACAAGAGTTGGAAAGAGTCTGAAGTTAGCAGTTTTGGTGGTTTTACAAGAAAGCGTTTTCTTCGGTACTAAGACACCGATGTAAGCTATAGGCACTACAGGTACCCTTTGAGCACAGAGCTCGGGTAAGCTTTCAGTCACATTCCCGTAATCAGATGCATTCGGAGTCCGAAATGTGCAGCATAACAATCAATGACAATGCATCGTATAAAAGATGATACTAATCCCAAAAGATCCCCGGCATAATTATCATCAGAGTTAAGTCAACATTTATAAATTCACATGCTAGACCCTTCCATCACTTTAATCACCTTGTTTACGGTGGAAGCTCTCCCATTGGTCGACAGCGTGGCAGTGTAGGACCCTGAGCTCCAGCCACGCAATCGTTACGTTGGGAGCCAAGCCACGGGCGATGACATCAAATCCCCTCCTCCATGAACGTGTCGCACGTTGGTTCCTTGCATTCACGAACCGGTTTCGCATTGTTTCACGCCACCTCCCAGACTCTTTACAGTAACTAAAGTGACGAGGCCTCTTTGTAGCACTAACATAGATTAGATTGTACTCTATTTACCCATGCCAATGCCTAGCTCGTAGTCCCCTATTAAACACATCCATCCCAGATCTTGGGGCACCTTCCACTCTCTTCTCAATTCCTAGCTGTTCTCTTCTCTTATACCTGATACGCAGCTACCCCGCCATCCATCGATACGACTTCAACCTTACAACCCCAACATTCTACCTACCTACATATCATAACTTCGATGTCTAATCCTGAGAAAGCTCCTTTGAATCCTGCTGGTGACCAGCAGGGAAGCGGCTTACTGCCTACCGCCCAGCCAGGCCAGCAGAACCCTCCTTACGATAACTCTGCCCCTCCTGGCTACGAGCAAGGAGCCGCTGAGCTTCCTACCGACGAGAAGCAGCAGCAACCTCCTCAATACGCTCCTCCTCCTGGAGCTGGGGTCGAATCATCACAATCGGCTACGGACGAGAAGCGCAGACTGGACCAGCAATACTTCCCTCCCCCTCCTCCTGGCCCTCCTCCTGCGCAAGATCAACACCAGCAACCTGCCGCTCATCCAAACCCTCTTCAGGGCAACCCAGTCAACGCTGCTCAGCAGCCCCAAGAGTCTCACAAGCCTCTCGATACCCAGCAAAGCCAGCAAAACTACACCATCCCACAGTACAACCCTGCTCAACCTGCTTTCGCTCCTCCTCCTACAAACCCTACAAACGAGCCGGTTCAGCCAACCACCACAGCTCCTACTCATAGCGAGCCCGTCGCTCACAGTGCTGATCAAGGACATGGACATGGCTTTTTCGGGCATGGACACGGTCAAGATGCAGGAAACACTTCTACGTTTGTCCCTCCCGAGGAAAACAAGAAGCCTGGCTGGAGCGAGCGTTTCAGCGCGCTTGGTATGAAGGCTGCGGCACCCATCAACAACTTGGCGCACAAGTTCGGTAGCCAAAGTTTCCTCCCCGAGACTCTTGAGAAGGAGTGTGACAAGGCCGCTTCTATCCTAAAGTCCTTCTGCAGTAAGTCATGTCCAAACATTCGCACTTTCACTTACTAACAATGTGTAGAAAATGGTGTCTATGCCGACCCTACTTCAAGCCAGGTTCCCACATCCACAGATCCTAAGGCTGAAGCGACCAATGACAAGATTATTGATCCTACCAAGGAAAAGCCCAAGGAGCGAGTTCTTGTTAACATCCCTCCCAAGGTTATTGCCAAGGCTCAAGGTCTCGCCATCTTCACTACCCTCCGTGCCGGCTATGCCTTCTCTGGCGCCACTGGTTCCGGTATTCTCATCTCACGTCTCCCTGACGGATCATGGGGCCCACCCTCAGGTATCCAGGTGCACTCTGTTGGCGCTGGTTTCATGATCGGTCTTGACATCTACGACTGCGTTTGCGTCATCAATAGCCGAGAGGCGCTCAACGCTTTCGCCAAGACCCGCGTCGCTCTTGGTAGTGATCTCGCTGTTGTCGCTGGTCCTTATGGTGCTGGTGGTGCCGTTGAGATCGGTGCTGCCATGGACGGAAAGAAGTCTAAGGAGGCCAAGGATGAAGAGGCTCCTCCCAAGCCTCCCCGACCTACCGAGGACAACCAGAACTTGAAGCCCGAGGATGAGAAGCAGAAGAAGCGTCGCTCTTTGAGCGCCAGCGGTTTCAAACCTGTGTTTTCATACGTCAAGTCTCGTGGCTTTTATGCCGGTATTCAAGTTGACGGCACAGTCGTGGTGGAGCGCAAGGACGCCAACGCTGCATTCTATGGCGAGCGCGTTTCCGTTGAGCAGATCATTCGAGGAGAGGTTCCTCGCCAGAGCCCAAACAGCATGTGGCCCGCTGGCGCACGCAACCTCCTTGAGACCCTAAAGGGAGCTGAAGTCGGATCTCTCAAGGTCAAGCACAGCAAGGATGGTGCGTCCCCGACCAGAGACGGATTCGGTGGCCTTTCTACCGACCCTTCGGTGCCAGTAACCTCGGGAGGCGTTCCTGGTGATGCGGCGCATCCCCCTGGTTATGTTGATGATGGAGTTCACCGACCCGAGGTTGGAGATGTCAAGTACCGTTAAAGATGAGACATTGATGAGTTTACGAGATACCACCCGAAAGAGGAAGTGCTTAGCTTTTAATCAGAAGTAGTGTTAGCCTAAATCACAATTGCTTTAACTCAATGATTGTTGTCTCATGTAAGCGATATAAGCTTATATTATGTTTCAGACACTCTAACCGATTCCGATTTGCTGCCCATGTCGTTCATTTGTTTTTCATTCTCTTTACCTCTCGAGGCTCCAAGTCCTGACCCAATCTATCTTCCAACAACTAAATTGAAATGGGAACTGCAATGTAGTATTGTCAACTCACTTTCGCAAGTCGAATTCAATCATTTCCGTCAAGGTGCAGGGTAGCACAAACTGCTCGTGACAGCTGCGCCACACCCGCGTCATTGCCCCTCCAACGTGGCGGACCCGTCATTTTTGATGAAGTCATTTCTAGCAACCCAGTGAAACTGAAGTTGGCAAAAAGCTATAGACAGTAAACGGCTCTGAAACTTGTGATCGAGGTTCGCAAACGAAGCCATGTCGACGTAAGAAGCTTTAACTACTACTGCCCTATCCGAGGGGAGCTACTGACAGTCAACGTGTTAGAAACTTTCTCTACCTCCCGTTTCGCAAGTCGACTCAGCTGTCGCTCGCCTCGACAATAAGGCAGTATATCAACACCAAATATGATCAGCACCCGGATATGTTCAAGCATGACCTCGAGGTCATCGATGCCCTTCGTCGCGATGCAGTCAACGTTCGAGAACCGCATCCTAGCGGGATTAAGAAGCTACAGGCATATGCGGGTCAGCTTGTTTGGGTTGGAGGGAAGTTTCCGATAGATGTGAGTATCACGCGATGCTGGCTAATCGCGAAGCTAACGGTAGTCGTAGATTGGTGCCGAGTTCTCTTGGTATCCCGCTCTTGGATATAACACCGATCGACCTATGGTGCGGAACAACTTGAAGTACGAGCTCATGAACATCCTTTACAACCTCGCCTCTCTTTACTCCCAGCTTGCGATTCATACACCACGAGGCAACACCGAAGGTCTCAAGTCCGCAGCCAACTACTTCTCTCTCGCCGCCGGCGTTCTTACACACATGCAAAAAGAGGTCCTCCCCGAACTACGAATGTCCGATCCGCCCGAAGACATGGATCATGATACCCTCGAGTCCCTAAGCCAACTACTCCTCGCCCAAAGCCAAGAGTGCTTCTGGCAGAAAGCCGTTATGGACGGCTACAAAGATGCATCGATTGCCAAGCTTGCCGCTCGCGTGTCCGATCTGTACCAATTTGCTGGAGACGCTGCTGTGAAGAGCGATACTATCAGCAGTGCGTGGATCCACCATATGAGCGCCAAGCACCATCACTTTGCTGCGGCTGCGCAATACCGAGCAGCGTGCGATTGTCTTGAGAAGAGAAAATACGGCGAGGAGGTTGCGCGATTGAAAGATGCTGTTACTTGTGCGACTGATGGTCTTAAGGAGGCTCGCAGTGGGTATCTTGGCAAAGTTGTGGTTGATGATTTGAATGGGTTGAAACGAAAGGTTGAGGAGGATTTGAAGCGAGCCGAGAAGGATAATGACGTTATTTACCTGAGTATGTGTGCTTACCATTTTGTTTCGCTATTGACTAACATTCCACAGTCGCTGTGCCGCCCAAATCGGAGCTCAAGATCCTCGATCGTGCAAATATGGCTGTTGCTCGAGTGCCTCCTCAAATTGGAAACCCTTACGAGTACTTTGGCGACCGCGCCGAGTTTGGACCAGCCCTTTTCTCTCGCCTCGTTCCTTTCTCCGTACACGTTGCGACTTCCATTTACGAAGAAAGACGAGACCGTATGGTCAGCCAGAATATTATTCAAGAGCTGGAATCACTTACGGAAAAGATTCACGAAGTTTTAGCGTCGCTTGGATTGCCTGGATCACTACAAGCTCTTGAGAAGCCTCTGGGTCTACCACCCAGCTTAGTTCAGCATGCCGAGGAAATTCGTCAAGCAGACGCTATCAACAGAGTGCATAAAAGCTTTGCCGATATCGATAAACTACGATCGGGGGATATGGCTATTTTTGAAGAGGGTAAAGCCGCTTTAGCAGCGGAAGAAGAAGAGGATCAAAGATTACGGATGAGATATGGCACAGACCGATGGGTGCGACCTGAGAGCCGACAGGATCCTCAAGGTGAAAAGCTTTGGCAGCATGCTACCGAAATTGATAGCTACTTCCAGAGCAGTTTTAGCAGTGATGCTCTGGTAAGAGAGAAGTTCGGCGCTGTTCAGGATCTGCTTGCTATTCTGTCAGGGTCTGATCGAGACCTAATGGACTCTGTGCCATCCAGTCGACGAGTTGATATCCCCGAGACATTGAAGCCAGCCATAGGAAGACTCCGAAGCGCATATAATGACGTTTTGCGTCTTGAGAGTCGTCGTCGCAAGAAGGTTGAGGCTCTGCGAGAGAACGCTCGTAGGGATGACATCAAGCCTGATATTCTCAAGGAAGCAGCTCGATTAGAACGAACATACCCTAACACGGCACTCGTTCCGGCGCACTTTGAAGAGTTCTTTGACAAGCGTCTAGACAAGTTATACGAGCCCGAGGTTGAAGCGATTGAGAAGGAAGCGCAAGACCAAGACCGTCTTCTGCAAGATGTCCAACGGGTTAACCGCGAATTCGAAGCGCAGAAACGACAAATGGGCGAGCGAGGAAACCGAGAGCGTGAGATGGCGTTGCAGAAGTTAGATACCGCCTACTTTAAGTATAAGGAGATCATCAACAATCTGGAGGTCGGAAGGAAGTTCTACAATGATCTGAATAAGATTGTTGGACAAGGCTTCCGCGATGTAATTCGCAATTGGGTTGCCCAGCGCCGCATGGAGGCAAGGGCCTTGGAAGAGTATGTTGCTAATATCTTGAAGACGAAATGTTTACTAATGGATTATAGGGAGATTAGCATGCCTACGTTGTCGAATCTCAGCATTTCTCACCAACAGGCGCAAGCTCAAGCTCAAGCCCAGGCCCAGGCACAAGCCCAGGCTCAGGCGCAAGCACAGCAAGCCCAGGCGCAAAGCCCAATGCCTTCTCACCAGGAACCCTCACATTCCTTTGCTCCACCGCAGCAACCCCCCCAACCCGTACAGAGCCCAGCACAGGCAAACATTCAGTCTTGGGGGGAGACAGTACAGCAACCTAAACCAGTACAACCTCAGCAAGCAGCTCCTATGGGCGCAATGTGGAATCCTGGCATGGGTATCAAGTTTGGTCAATCATCGGGTGGTTCCGGTCAACCTCCCCCTCCTGGAACGTGGAACCCCAACGCTGGAATCAAGTTTGGTTAAAACAAGCTTGTAGAACTGTTACAGCATATACCCTGTTACTTAGAATTGCAACCACTTTGTGTTTCCAACATAGCATATGAGGCGAATGCGAGCTCTTTAGATACTTTTTATTACTTATTAATCAAGTATTTTCCTGACTCAAAACCTTTTGTGAAAGAAGTCTATGTGCTGAACCCCGTCTACCACACTCTACTGCCAATTCATCGAACAGTGTACACCCCATGGCTGACAGCGTGATATCCCTTCTTACCAACCTTGCCCGTCAACTCACTCTTCCACTCCTTGCCCTCCGCAATTAGTTCAATCACCCGCTGAAACGTATAAACAGGCTCCCACCCCAACTCCATGACCGCCCTGCTCGAATCATACACCCGATCAATCCTCTTTAAGTGCGCCCAACCCTTCTCCCCAAACACCCGCGCACAATCAGGCGCGACCGTCTCAAAAACCTCCTTAGGGTTCCTGTCCAGTGTCGCAAGCGTGTGAGCGTCCTTCTGGAATGGGGGAGGTGCGCTGATGATGTACTTCCGGAACTTGATGGAGCGCGCTTTGGACATGGCGCATACGGCGGCGCGGACGATATCCTCCATGTCGACGCGGCGGTAGGTTAGTTCGAGGACTTTGAGATTGTCGTCGGAGAGAGCTGCGCGTCGATCTTCATCGTCGTCCTGTTCTGGGAAGAAACGGCTCGTTCGAAGGACAATGATGGGCAAGCTGGTTTGTTTGTGGATGAGAAAGCAGATATCCTCTGCTGCGACCTTTGTAGCGCCGTATATGTTCTTCGGAATTGGGATGACAGTCTCGTCAATCCATGCAGCCGGCTGTCCGGGCTTGGGACTCAGCGCGGCACCAAATGTGCTCGTCGTGCTGAAGAACACAAAACTCTTAATCGTTTCCTTGTACTTGGCTGCTTCCTCCAGAAGAACCAGTGTACCTGTGATGTTTGTGTCGATAAAATCCTGCTTGGAGTGGCTTTCCACATGAGGCTTGTGAAGCGTCGCTGCGTGAAGAACGTGCTGAATTGGATTGTTCATGAAGATGTCTGTGATGAAGGAATGGTCTGCGATAGAGCCTACAAGGTGAGTGTTCTCTGAAGGGAGGATGTCGATTCCCAAAGGTTTGAAGCCGAGGGTAGGAAGGGACAGCATTAATGCTGTGCCGAGATGGCCGGATGAGCCTGTTACTAGGACGTTATAGGACATGATGAAAGATTTCTAGGTTAGTATAGGAGGAGGGTGAGGAGAGTGAGTGTTGATGGGAGGAGGATTGTGGTGATGGAGTCGGCGTTTTTGTATTGGAGGTTAGTGGGGTTGGAGACGGCGAGTGAGTCAGGCAGGCACTAGGAACCAGCAACAACGAAAGTGAATCAGAATGAAAAAATAGCACATATTAACAGAATTGAGAACGCGTGGTTGTGATGCTGTGAGATGGTGTACAGTATTGTTGTGAGATGTCGCTGTGAAAGTGAGATTAGGTGGGTTGAGTTTCACAACGACTGTGTAAGGCTGAGCTGAGAAGCACTCTGTATGGATTTATCTATGCTACGTAGATTACATAGCAACTGATTATGAATAGAGCATAGAAATTGGTGGGGGTGGGAATGGTTGAGAACGGCGCAGGTAAATAAATGCCTTCCTGAGTGGCGACCATGGATGATACTACGAAATTGTTATTTCGATCACTCCTCTGACAAAGCCCCGGGGCAGTAAATACTAACCGAGTAATTTCAGCCTGAGAGCTTGTATTATCTCCATTTAATGTGTTCGGTCTAAGCCAACATCGCTCACGATATACAGTAAAAAGCCAAGTACCCTATAGGGTATGGGACAAGGCATTTCCTAAGACTTGGGATTACCAGAATATATGGACCAAACGCTGATATTACGTGGTATAGAATGACCAGACTTGTTTAAATCTTATGGTCTATACGTTCGAGGTTGCTGGGATCCCTGATGGTATCTGTAAACGTATTGCGAGCAAGATACATGGCCTTCATTGCCGTATCCTCACTTTAACCACCAAACCCCATCCTGTCTTGCCTTCCCATATTCCCATAGCATTCTCTTTTCTAAAAGTCACCTCCTCGGCCTTGACAACCATAGTGACTGGCTCTTCCTCCTGTACCTTCGGCTTGGGCGGTGGTGTTTGTGGCTCATTCTTCTTGAACAGACCCCATCTCGAAGACTTCTTGGTCTGTTCGACATGTGCTTTGACAACCTGTCGATCGAGTCTTTCAGGTGATATGTATTTTGCCAATCGAACAGCCATATCGTGGTCTGACCACCAGAGAACATCGTCTGAGGAAGAGCTCTGCGTGGTATTGTCTTCCCATCTTCCCCATTCGTCGAAGGCCCTGTCTTTACGAGGTTCACTTTCTTTCTTGGGCGCTTGTTTTTGGTCGCCTACTAACTTGCAATCCTCTGTTACTCGCACAACTGTACGAGAGTGGTCTTCATCTTCAAAGATCCAGTCTTCTCCAACTGCATCCCCCGGAACCAAGATCATTTCTGCTAGCCGTGGGGGCGGTTCCAAAGCCGCGATTGATGATAGCATTTCTTCCACATTGGGAATGAGGAGAGTCAGGATCTCACTGTCTCTTTGGTCGCGGGCTGATGTGCGAGCTGCTTGGACGGAGTGAATGCGATTGGGGAGATTGTGAAGATGAGAAGAGAAGATTGTTGTTACTGATTGTCGTGGTTCAGAGATCGGTGTTGATACTGATGGACCTGATTCGGTATACGGGGGAGGAAGCTCCCCATCATCGAATGCGTCTTTGGACATTGTGGTGGATATTGTTTGAGCCAAGTCTGGGATTCGAAATGAGAGTTGTACGACAATGCAATACTGCCCAACGCCCGATGAACATATACAGAAAGACGAACCTGCGGCGTTTAAGTCAAAATCAGCCCACAAGCATTAACTCTCAGTTGTGGTTGGACTCAGCCTTGCATCAAGATGGTGACCGAGACCGGAAGCGTAGTATTAGATTAATCAACCAGGCAATCGCCGAGAGTTTGATAATGTAAATGACAGCCTTGGGCTGCACTTTATCTCTACCTGATGAGAGGAAGTCATGTTAATTGGTTGACTGTCGTGGCGCAGCATGCCAAGGAGACTTCAGCTTCTGGACATTCCAGGCATTGGAGTACATGTGATCATGTTCACTGCAGTCGGGCGTAACATTTGTCCCCGCAATATCATGATGCCAAGGGTCCGAGACACCAGATTCGGATACCGGCAGGAAAGAAGGCATGTCTCAGTGATATGATATCATGAGAGGAATTGTGAAGTTCATGTTTCCGTGGGTCTCAAGGGTATGGCGGAACGGAAATTAGACGGGTCCATCTACAGGGGGCTGTGCATGCGGCTGGAGAGTTAGACTTGGAGACTTACTGGAAGATGCAGGAACAAAAGTTTAAGATTTCCAAGAGATTTAGAAAATAACAATTGTTGGGAAATGGATCAACAAGCCTCAATGCGCAAAGAATGTTCGAGTATTGTATCAATTCAACGATCAACTTTCGGGTGATTGGCGATGGCCCTTACAATGCCCAGCTTCAGTGCTCAAACCAACCACAAAGGATGGATCTGCCCATGCTTTGATGACTCCTTTGATTTGTTCAAAAGTTACGAACAACGCCTCCCTGTTCATGTCTAGTGCCAATCCCCCATATTGATTATCTCCAAGCGATATCGCCCAGCCTTACAGTCAAGTCACGGGATGCATCCTGCATACCCATTTCGGAAACGCGAGGAAGCCTTCTGGAACGAATGTCAATAACCCCACAAGGTATGATCGACAAGGTTCAGGGGTGTTGGGAGAACTCCGCCACCACCTCGAGAGCTTCACCACTGGTGACAGCGCGAACAGGCGAGGCACTCCGATAAAGCAGATCATGTGCAAGAACCCTGCAAGGCAGTAGCTTTGAGACATTCGAGGTTGAGTTTGTGTTGGATATCATGTCGTGCGACGTCTATATAAGACTCTTGTTGGTCCCTTCATCAAGCCACTTTTCAAAACACCATAACAATTCGATATTCTCTAGTAACTCATAGTTCTAGGGATTTATAACACACTCGTTGCAAACAGCTACCAACTGTCATAACTTGACAGTCTCAACTTTATCTACACACCAACTTCCAACCACCTTCAGTCTGACGACAACAACAATTCATCACAATGTCTTACAGAATCTCTGCACCAGATGAGTACCTTGCCATCACTGGCATGGGAATTAAGACGGTCAAGATCGCAAAGGCAACTTGGGTCTGGCCTCTTCAAAGATGCACACGCTTCAGGTATGGAACACACTTCTCGAGTTCAATCCAGCTACTAACTTAATAACCAGTATCCGACCACACGACTATGCTATGGACCTGCAGGCCATGACAAAAGAGAAGCTGCAATTCTCTCTGCCTGTAGTCTTCACAGTTGGTCCCGACCTCAACCAGCGCGGCGCCAACCAGCGTGGCGGTGTTGACGATGAAGCCGAGGACATCTTGGCTCGCGAAGATCGAGGTGATGCTTTGATGAAGTATGCTATGCTTCTGGCGGATGCTGAAGCGAAAGAGCATGTCCACCAGAGCCAGCATGTCGCAAACATCGTCAAAGGTATCATCGAGGGTGAGACCCGAGTCTTGGTCTCGAGCATGACCATGGAGGAGATCTTCACAGAGCGAGAGGTCTTCAAGAAGAGAATCTTCAGAAACATCCAGAACGAGCTTAGCCAGTTCGGAATGTTCATCTTCAACGCTAATGTAAGCACCCTCAAGTTTGAGGTATCGTAAAAGTATCGTGAGCTAACACAGTTCCCAGGTCAAAGAGTTGAAAGATGCCCCCGACTCAGTATACTTCGCCTCACTCTCCCGCAAGGCCCATGAGGGCGCTACAAACCAGGCCAGAATCGACGTGGCAGAGGCTCAACTACGCGGAAACGTAGGAGAAGCCCAGCGAATTGGAGAGCAGGAGCGTGAGATCGCAAAGATCAACGCCGAGACCGCGGTCCAGAAGACAGAGCGTGATATTGAGCGCGCTCAAGCAGAAGCACACCTTGACACCAAGAAAACAGGCCTCACTCGTGACGTAGACATCGCTAGGGTTACAGCCCAACGTATCCTCGAGTCCAAGGATGAGGACCTTAAGAAGGAGGTCGAGATCAAGCGCGGGGCTGCTGAGATGGAACGTCTTCGTGCTAGCGACGTTGTCAAGGCTACTATTGAGAGGGAGAGCAAGCAGCAAGCCGCCGACGCAGCTGCCTACGAAGTCGAAGCTGATGCTCGTGCTCACCAGGAAGCTAGTCAGCGCAAGACTGATGCCCATGCTTACCAGACCAAGATCGCCGCCGATGCTGATGCCGCTGCGTCTTATGCAAAGGTTACCAAGAGCACCGACGCCGCAGCTTATCAGACTCGCAATGATGCCGAAGCATTCAGCTATGCCACTCAACAGCGCGCTGAGGCTGAGCTCGTTGCCAAGCTCCGTGAAGCAGAGGGTATCTCCGCCATGGCTGACGCCTACGGCAAGCTCTCCAACGCCTTTGGCGGTCCTGCTGGTCTCCTTCAGTACATGATGATCGAGAAGGGCACCTATGTCGAGCTGGCCAAGGCCAACGCTGCTGCTATCAGGGGTCTCGAGCCCAAGATCAGCGTGTGGAACACTGGCAGCGCTCAAGGCGGCCAGGGCGCTGACCCTACCGAGACTATGCGCAATGTTTACCAGATGCTTCCTCCTCTGATGAGCACTATCAATGAACAGACTGGAATTACCCTGCCTGAGTGGCAGTTTGGAAAGATGAGTGCTGGAGTTGACGCGGTTAACCAGGAGGGTACCAAGGTCAACGGACACAAGAGTCACTAAACGGCTATTGGCTACGAGGTGGAATCCAGGGGGAACTTGTGGTGGTTGCGGGATTGATGGACGATCTTTATGTAATTATGCTTTGAGATATCCGGCTTTTGCCATGCTCGCTTTTCTTTTGTCTTTAGACTGTATTAGTATTTGATACCACCTTTCTAGTTCAAATTGAAAACTCTATAATACATCTCTTCTCACCCTACGCCGAAGATTCTTTGACTGTGCCAATCCAAGGAAATATCCCCTAAGAACCCCATACGATTGCTCAATCCGTAGAGCGGTGTTCCTCTCTATGCCCATACCGTCACGTCACGGCTTCGCGAAGGCTCCGGCGACCCTCTGCTTAAGAACAGGTTCCAAGTCCTAAGAATATTCCTTGTCGAAGCTTACTCGTTGATTCAGGACCACCTTAGCTGTATGAGGCTTGCTCTCCAGCGAAGCAGCATACCCACCGATGAGCTGTCGCCAATAGTCTTCTGTAGGGCGTCGATGGTGTTCTTGAGGATATCTTCGAGTACATCTGTCACCGTTGTTCGTAATATGGGATGGTTGTGTATCTATTCGAGTAATTTCGTCCATTGAGTAGCCTTGGGTCCAATGACTTCAATCTTCTTAACCCAACCAGGCGGGTAACAGAAGAATTGTCTCCCAAGTTAGGCTACCATAATAAAGTAGCCGACTTGCTGATTTACGCTAGAATAGAGTGACCCAATTACTTTGTCTCTTATTCCTCCAGGGGCCAGTTCTTCTGATGCTTTAATGACAACCTCGAACTGCTGTTATTGGGGGCGGCGTCGCATAGCAACTGCCAACAGGCTTGTGACCTGTCCTACGCCGCTTGGCGACAGGTGGTCTGGAAATAACCGGAAGCTTCTCGTGTTAGATAGTGGACTCGGAGTTCCCGTAAATGATTATGTTGTTCTGTCTGTATACTTTGAAGGACCTGCTCCTCCAAAAGTCTTAAAATAGGGATCAGTTCATGTATGCCTTAATCACATCGTTCTCGAGACCCAAACGTTTCAGGATTCACTGGGATGGAGCGAGGCAGAAAATGGGACTTGAGAGTTTAGGGAGAAAATATTATCTTATTAAGTACGCATTACGGGCATCTTTATCACCAGATGTGTCACTAGCAAACCTCAAATAGAAGTGAGTCAGGGCCGGAGAAACAGGGAATGGAATTTGAGCGTTAGGGCGGGGTCTCGCGAAACTGAAGATGTTTGTATCTCCGAGTTAAAGAACGAGTTGC